>NC_135332.1:35502319-35675804 GCF_023851605.1 Tamandua tetradactyla
CAGATGTTGGACATATCAGATCAAGAATTAATAATAATTATGATCAGTATAGTAAAGACTCTAATGGAAAAGGAAGATAAAATGCAAGAACAGATGGGCAATATAAGCAGAGAGGTGGTTACCCTAAGAAAAAAATCAAAAGGAAATGCTATAATTGAAAATTATGGTAATTGAAATAAAGAATGCCTTTGATAGGCTCATTAGTAGATTGGACAACACCAAGGAAGGAATCAGTGAGCTTGCAGATAGGTCAATAAAAACATCCCAAACTAAAATGAAAAGAGAATGTAGAATTTTAAAAAAATTAAAAACCAAAATAGAACTCAAGGACCATGGGAAATTTTCAGAAGTTATAACATACATGTCATAAGAATACCAGAAGGAAAAGAAAGAACAGAGAAGAAGAAATATGTGAATTTATAAAGGGCAAAAACTTTCCAAGATGAACAGACACCAAACCACAGATTAAGGAATCTCAGAGAATACCAAAGCTGCAATAGGGGAACACTACACAAAACTGCAGAAAAACAAAAGCAAAGAGTAAATATTTAAAGAAGATAGAGGAAACAATTTTAAAATACATACATATAGAGTAAGAAAGATAAGAAGTACAATGGACTTCTCATCTGAAAGCAAGCAAGAAAGAGGAGTGAAATGTTTTAAGTGTTGAAAAAAAATAAAACACCAACCTAAAGTTCTAATCTAGCAAGATTATTCCTGAAAAATGAAGGAGACATAAATACCTTCTTAAATTAAAAAAAAAAGGAAAAGAAAACAAGTGAATTCATTACCAGCAGATCTGCCTTCCAAAAAACATTAAAATAAATTATTTGGGCAAAACAAAATTAATATAGGTCAGAAACCTATGCCTACATAAAGAAAGGAAGAGAGTTGGAGAAGGAATATGTGAAGGTAAAATTAAACCTTTCATTTTTCTTATTCTTAATTGATCTGACAGATAACTTTTTAAATTAATAGTAATAATGTATTAAATGATAAAGATAACTTGAATAAATAACAGCAATGCAGTGAGCAATAGAAGGGGGAATTTGGAAGTCTGTTATAAGGGCCTATACTACATGGGAAGCAGTTTATTGTTATTTGTTGGTTAAAAGGGTCTAATGTAAACTTCAAGGCAACCACTAAAAAATTTCTAAGAAAGTATAACTGATATACTAAGAGAGGAGATAAAATGAAGTCACATAAAATGCTCAATTAAAACCAGAAAGGGAATAAAAAGAAGGGGAAAATGAAACAATAAATGTAAAAGATAGAAAATTATTACAAACATGATAGATATTAATCTAACTATATCAATAATCTTTTTTTTTTCAATTGACCCCTTTTTTTTTTTGGCATGGGCAGGCTCCAGGAATTGAACCTGGGTCTCCGGCATGGCAGGCAAGAATTCTGCCACTGAGCCACTGTTGCATCACCCTCAATAATATTTTTAAGTGCAATTTTAGATCATGCACTAATTTGAAGACAGAGATTGTCAGAGTAAATTATTTAAAAGTACAATTACGTTGCCCACAAGAAACATAATTGTAGTCGTTAAATATAAAGACTTGTGTACATTAAAATAAAGGGATAGTGAAAGATATTCCAATACTAATAATAGCAAATTAGAGTAGCCATATTAGTTTCAGACAAAGCAGACTTTAGAACCAGCAAAATTATCAGGGACAAAGAGGAACACTGTATGATGATAAAGGGGTCAATTCTTGAAGAGATATCAACCTTAAACATGTACACACCTTGCAAAGCAGGGTCAATATACATGAAGCACAAACAAGGAGAACTGAAGAAGAAATAGATCTACCATTATACTTGAAGACTTCAACACCCTTATGTCAGTAATTGATAGATCAAGCAGGCAGAAAATCAGTAAGGGTATCAATGAGTTGACCAATACTATCAATCAACTTGATCTAATCGATGTTTATAGAATACTCCATCCAAACACAAGAGAATGCACATTCTTCTCAAACTCATATAGAACTTTGACCAAGAAGACAAAATTCTGGGCCATAAAATAAAAGTTAACAAATTTAAAAGAATAGTAAGCATACAAAGTGTGCTCTCAAACAAAAATGGAACTAGAAATGAATAACAGAAAGATAGTTAAACATAACCAAATTCTGGAAATTAAATAGCACACTTCTAAATAACACATGAGTTAAAGATGTGTTAAGTAAAATTTAAAATATTTTGAATAAAATGAGAATTAAAAAATAACTGATCAAAATATGTGGGATACAGGAAAAGCAGCACTCTGAAATTTATAAAATAAATGCATATATCAGAAAAGAAGATAACTTTGATGAAATGGGCCAATTTCTTTAAAGACACAGCTCACCCAAGGATAAATTGATAATCTGAATAATCCTGTATCTATTAAATAAATTAAATTAATAATAACCTTCCAAAACAAGATGGTTTCACTAGTGAAATCTACCAAACCTTTACCAAAAACACAGTACTAGTTCTCCACAATTTCAAAAAAGTAGAAGGAGAAGGTATACTTCCTAACCCATCCTATGGGACAAGAATTACTCTAATACCAAAACTATATAAAGATATTACAAGAAAAGAAAATTACAGCCCAATATCTCTCATGAACATAGATGCAAAATTCTCAACAAAATATTAGCAAAAAAATGTCCAACAATGTATGAAAAGAATCATGTACCAGGCCAAATGGAATGTACACCACCTATGGTAGGCTGGTTCGACTTTAGAAAATCAATCAGTGTAATCCACTGTATCAGTGGGCTAAATAAGCAAAGTGATATGATCATATCAATTCATGAAGAAAAACTATCTTACAAAACAAACATCCATTCACGACAAAAACTCTTAGCAAACTAGGAGTTGATACCTTTTCCAAATTGATAAAGAACGTCTACCAAAAACCTGCAGCTAGTTCATACTTAATCATAAGGGGCTGGATGCTTTTTTCTAAGATTGCAAATAAGGCAAAAATGTTCTTTCTCACCACTCCTATTCAACATCATACCGCAAGTGCTAGCTAGCACAATAAATTAAGAAAAAGAAAGAAAAGATATACGGAATGAAAAAAGACAAGCAAAACTCTATTTGCAGAAGACATGACTGTCTACAAAAATATCTGCAGATGATTCTATAAAAAAAACTCCTGGTACTAATGAGTAAGTATGCAAAGTCTCATAATACAAAGCCAGCATATTTAGTTTAATCCTTTTTTTTTACACAGTCAATGAAAAACTGGAATTTGAAATGTTTTTAACAAAACAACACCATTTAAAATTGTTCCCCAAAAAAGCAATAAAGCATAATAGTAACAGAACATGTACAGAACCTATATGCAGAAAACTACGAACACTGATAAAATTAAAGATCTAGATAAATGAAGAGATCATCTGTGTTTATGGACTTAAAACTCAGTATTTCTAAGATGTCAATTCTTCCTAACTATATCTATCATTCAATGCAATCTCAATAAAAATGCAAGCCTTTCCTAAAGTTTTTATGGAACTGCAAAAGTCAATGTAATAGTGTAGGAAAACAAAGTGGGAGGACTGATATTACTTGATGTTAAGACTTACTATAAAGCTAGAGTATCAAATCAGTACAGTACTGGCAATCAAAATGCAAGCCATTCCTAAAGTTTTTATGGAACTGCAAAAGTCAATGCAATACTGTAGAAAAACAAAGTGGGAGGACTGATATTACTTGATGTTAAGACTTACTATAAAGCTAGAGTATCAAATCAGTACAGTACTGGCAATCAAAATGCAAGCCATTCCTAAAGTTTTTATGGAACTGCAAAAGTCAATGCAATACTGTAGAAAAACAAAGTGGGAGGACTGATATTACTTGATGTTAAGACTTACTATAAAGCTAGAGTATCAAATCAGTACAGTACTGGCAAAAGAATAGACACTAATCTTTTCACTGACACAGATTAGTGAACACAGAAATAGACCTGTACAAATATAATCAACTGATTTTGACAACAGAGCAAAAGCAATTCAATGGAGAGAAGATAGTCTTTTGAACAAATGGTGATAGAAAAGTTGAATGTCTAGATACAAGAAAAATAAAATTAGACACAGGCCTTAAACCTTAAAGAAAGATTATTTCAACATGGATCATAGACTTAGCTGTAAAATGCCAAACTATAAAATCAAGAGGATATAATTAGGAGAAGAATCTATCTGAGTATGGTAATGAGTTTCTAGATACAACACCAAAATCACAATTGGTGAAAGAATAAATTGATAAGTTGAATGCTATTAAAATTTAAAATTCTACTTTGTGACAGGCATGGTTAGGAGAATGAAAAGACAAGCCACAGACAGGGAGAGAAAATATTTGAAAAACACCTATCTGATAAAGGGCATGTATCTAAAAATATGAAAATCTCTTAAAACTCCACAATAAAAAAGCAATCATCCAATTAAAAGTGGGCAAAAATCTGAAGAGACACCTCACCAAAGAATGTGTACAGAAGGCAAATTGGCATGTGAAAAGCTGCTCAACATCATATGTCATTAAGAAAATTATAAAGATGGTTACAATCCAAAAGCCTAACAATACCAATTGATGGTAAGGATGCAGAAAAACAGGAACTCTCATTCATTACTGGTAGAAATGCAGAATTCTACACCTAATTTGGAAGATGGCTGCTGGTTTCTTACAAAGATGAATCTAGTTTTACCATATGATCCAAATATCCTGTATTTGTATTTACCCCACTGATTTGAAAACAGATGTTCACATAAAAACCTGCACAGGCATACTTATAGCAGCTTTATTCATAATAACTCAAAACTGGAAGCAACCAAGATTCCTTCAATAGATGGATGGACAGTGGAAAGTCTATAAAGTGGAATACTATTCTGTGATAAAAAGAAATGAGCTATTAAGCCACTCAAAGTCATGGATGAATCTGAAATGCATAATGCTAAGTGAAAGCAATAAATCTGAAAAGGCAACATACTGTATAATTCCATTTATATGACATTCTGGAAAATTCAAAACTATACAGATGATAAAGAGAGCAATGACTTTCAGGGATCCAAGTGAGGGAGGGTTAAATTGATGAAACACAGGGTGGGGAAGGTTTAGAATGGGGACACTATGCATTCCTCAAATCCATGTAACTTTATAGGACAAAAAGTAAACATGAATGTATGCAAATTTTAAAATAATAGTTTAAGAGGTCGGGGAATCCCAAGATGGAATGCAAAATGTGACAAAAGAATCTAACTGCATTACCAATGTATGAAACCACCTTACTGAAGGGATGGGAGGAAAAGGTGCTGACTTAAGTAACTTTGAAAATGAGTGGAGTCTGTAAGACTAAAGGCAAAAATAACTATACGTGAACATTGTATTCAAGTTGTTAAAGTAGGTTCCCAGGAGATATGGGTCAACAATCTGAAAGGAATTACATGTATACTGGTTTCAAAGAATTAATTAAATGGATGGTGGGTCATTGGAGCCAGGTTTCTCACTGCCCAAGTGAGAGATTACAAATAAGCAAGGGTAGAAGGCTAGAATAAGCCATGTAATAATGGATTTAAGTGGGAGAAAGTATGAACTTATATTTAGCTTAATATAGACACAGATGATTATGTAGAGATAAATTTATAGATATATGTATATACACTGGATAGTATACATGTGTAGATTTCCTTACTCTGTCAGCTGAGAGAGCCTAGAAGCAATGATTTTTATAGTGATAACAAGCACATCTAGCAACACCCGGGTCTCGAGTTCTAATGCTATTCTCCAATAAAATAAATCAGAGCTCTTTGAAGAAGTGGCTGATGCTACAACTGGGGCAGTAAATACACAAGGTGAATCTGGAGCATCTTGTAATTCCAGAATATAAGGAAATGCTGAAAGAAAACAAAGCAAAAAAAAAAAAATCACAATGTTGGGGTTATGTCAAAGGGACATATGAGTCAACTGAAAGAAGGTCCAAAGGCCGAAGCTATAAAAATGTGAAAATCAATGTAAATAAAAAAGTATTGATTTATAACCCAAAGTATAAAGCAAATATCCACCAGTCAGTCCACATACTGATATAAATAAATGATTGAATAAATAAATAAATAAGTGGGGAAGAGACAAATCTCCCATGCAGATGAATTCCAAGTAACTTGTATAGACACTAGGCGTTTAAGGAGACGGAGCATAATTTCCCACTCCTTAAATGCAGTGTGTGCCTAGTGACTATCTTGAATACAGTATGGAAAGCTGAGGAAAAGAGTAACTTTACAGTGGAGAAAACTAATAAACACTACTTCAGCCAGGTAATCAAGGTTAACATCAGCAGTGACAAGTCATGCTGATAGTATGTTGCCTTGACAGGATGTGATAATGGCATCTCATCTCTGTGATCTTCCAGCTAAAAACCCAATGCTCCAGTCTAATCATAAGTGAAACATCAAACAAATCCCCATTGATAGACATCCTACAAAATATCTGGCTAGTATTCCTCAAGAATTTCGAGATCATAAAAACAAAGAAACTTTCATAGCTGGGAGAGCCTAAGGAACCATAACTACATTTAACATAGTACCTGGATGGGGACATTATGGAAAAACTGAGGAAATGTGAAGTATGAACTTTTTAAAATAATGTGTCAATATTGGTTCAATAATTGTAACAGAAGTGCCATGCTAATGAGGCAGGTTACATATAGGAAAAACATCTAGCAGACCCTGAGGCACCTTTGGGACCCAATGTAGGGGGAGAGCATCTGGAGATTACAATCAAGTTCCTGAAACTCAAAACGTGATCATTACTCAACCATTTGCAAGAGCCCACATACAATCCTTAATTTGAATGTGTATATGACTAATTGCAGTAGAACCATTTACAATCCTTAATTTAAATGTTTACTAACCAATTACAATGTGCCAACATCTCTAACCCCACCTCCCTTTGTTTAATCTAATAAAAACCCATATCACAAACATTGTGGTGCATTTCTCTCTCTTGAGCATGCCTGTGCTCACCCCTTGAGCATGTATTTTATTTCTCTTTAATAAACTTTTCTCACTGTGTATACCTGCTTCTCTCATCTTTGAATTCCTTCTTGTGATGAGCCATCGAGCCTGGAATGGGGCTCCAGTGACACTGGAACTCTGGTAATATTAATGTAAGATGTTGATAATAGGGGAAACTGGTTTGGGGATATACAGACCTTTTTTTACTATCTTTGTAATTTTTCTTTAAATCTAAAACTATTCTAAAATTTAAATTTTATTATTTAAAAATTAAGCCTCTCTCTACAGTGATAAAGAAAAATCTTCCTCAAACTTTAAAATGATAGTCACAACTCCCATCTCTTCCAGGCATCATTCTTAAAACCTTATCCCTTAATCTCAGCCTGGAACCCAGGTTACAGATTCCAATGGACCTTTGGAAAGTCCATGGAATAGGTGCTAAGGTGATGAGCAGGATAATGTAACCTTACCTCGAACTGTAGAATGATGTAGGCTGTACAGCTTATATGACAAGAGAACTTTGCTTAATTGGAAACCAGTGCCTCATACAATATCTGGAACAGCATGGGTACTTAGCATCATTACTGTAAAAAGGAATTTTTATAAAGCTTAGCAGTAGCTAATTTTTCCTGCTTAATTTAGCTATTTACATATATTTTAGCTTCTGAATAACAGAAATATCCAGCAAAAACATTTGTGTCATCTTATATTCACTGCTATACATTTGGTGTGAGTTGAAAAGAAAAGAGTTATGGGCCCCATCAGGCTGAAGATAAACAATCCTGGCGCCAAGATTACTTGTTGTAAAACTGTTAAGAAATGCTTGTTGTAAAACTGTTCGTTATCTGCTTTTTTTGCAAAACAGCACCTGTGACCCATGCTCAACCCCCACCCCCCTCATCTTACCCCTTAAAAAGCTTTTGCAAACTCAGGCTCGGGGCTCTCTGTTCCTGCATGTTCAGTGAGCCCCACACATGTGTGGTAAATAAACCCCTTGCGTGTTGCATGAGAGAACGTCTCTTAGAGTCCTCCTTTGTGTGGCAAAACTCTCGAATTCTCAAATTTGTACATTTGGAGGTCCCACCGAGATCGGCTCTTTGTAAGGGGAGGCTCCAACAGCTCTTTCTCTCGGGGTAAGTGAGGCCTTTTTGTCTGAGGCGCGATCGCTTAGTCTGTCAGACTGGCAGTGACTGTCGGAGAGTTGTGTGAGCACTCCCTGACTGCAACCAGCAGACGTGTCCAGGGGTTGCAGGTCACTCTCCCGAGGGATGCCTCGGGATTGGGGGACCTCCGGGGACGCCTGGAGGCTTCCTACAGGGCCGACTCTGATTCTGTTTCCCTTCTGACGGGGGGAGACTCGATCACAGTCATCAGGCCAGTCTGAGCTGTGTCTCTGAAACTGTGTAAACGTGGTGTGCCGGCTCTGTGTGTGTCTGTCTGTATTTGTGTGTTGGGAATTGTTTTTGTTTTACCAAAGATGGGTCAGGGAATGTTGACTCCACTTTCTCTGACCTTAAGACGCTGGTCTGAGGTCAGGGAAAGAGGTCAGAATCTATCTCTTATTGTAAAGAAAGGCAAATGGCAGACCTTCTGCTCGGCCAAGTGGCCCTCCTTTAACATGGAATGGCCTCGGGAAGGAGCTTTTCATCTCCCCTTGATTCGGGCCGTCAAGTCAGTCATCTTCCGCCCTGACCCATATGGCCACCCCAACCAGCAGCCCTACATCATGGTTTGGCAGGACCTGTGTGAAAACCCACCTCCATGGGTAAAGCCGTTTCTTACTCCTCTTGGTCAACATGACTCTCCCTCTGTACTCCCAATCAAGGAGCCGGGTCCTTCTCAAGCTCCAAAACGCTATCCTTCTTTGCCTCCTGCAGTCCTACCGGAATCCCAATCGGATCTACTCCTCTTCGACGCAGGTCCTTCTTCCCCTCCTCCCTACCCTTCAGCTCCGGTACAGGACCCCCCTTCTCTTAGCTCACCTTCTCCCTCCTCTAGTTCTCTCTCTCCGCCCTCTTCCATTCCCTCTCCGCAGGTTCACCAACAGACGATCCCAGATGAACCAGGACCGGCACATAGTACATGAAGCAGACGAGCACTAAGCCCATCTGATGTGGCGGTCACTCTCCCCCTCAGATCGTACGGGCCTCCAGTGGATGATGGACACGGGGGAGAAATGCCCGCTCTACAATACTGGCCCTTTTCCTCCTCTGACTTATATAACTGGAAAAATAATAACCCTCCTTTTTCCGAGGCTCCCACTAGGCTGACTGGATTGGTGGAGTCCCTTATGTTCTCTCACCAGCCCACTTGGGATGATTGTCAACAACTCCTGGGGACTCTCTTCACCACGGAGGAGCGAGATCGGATCCTACTGGAAGCCAGGAAGCAAGTTCCTGGACAAGACGGGAGACCCACCCAACTTCAGCATGTCATCGATGATCAGTTCCCGCTGTGCCACCCTAATTGGGACCCGAACACTTCTGAAGGTAGGGAGCATCTGTCCATCTATCGCCAGACTCTAGTAGCGGGTCTCCGAGCAGCCGCATGCCAGCCCACCAATTTGGCCAAGGTAAAAGAGGTTATTCAGGGAGCAGACGAATCGCCCTCAGTCTTTTTAAAAAAACTAATGGAAGCATACCGTAGGTATACTCCCTTTGACCCTCAATCAGACGATCAAAGAGCCTCAGTGGCCATGGCCTTTATCGGCCAATCAGCTCCAGACATTAGACGCAAGCTGCAGCGCTTAGACAGGTTGCAGGAACTAGCCTTGCGAGATTTAGTCAAAGAAGCTGAAAAAGTGTTTTATAAGAGAGAAACAGAGGAGGAAAAAGAACAAAGGGGAGAGAGAGAGAGAGAGAGAGAGAGAGAGAGAGAGAGAGAGAGAGAGAGAAAGAGAGAGAGGAAAAGGAGTTGGTAAGAGAGAAAAGAAGAATGAAAGAATTAACAAAGATCCTGGCCACAGTAGTTGAAAGAAACACTGAAGGTAGAGGACAAGCTGGAGAAAATCCCTCGGGTCGGCGTTATCGTACCCCCCTTAGTTCAGACCAGTGCGCCTACTGCAAAGAAACTGGGCACTGGGCCAAAAACTGTCCGAGAAAACGGAGGGGTACAAGGCCCCCAAATTGGCAACAACCGGCCACGTTGGCTTTAGAAAGTGAAGACTAGGGGAGTCAGGGCTCGGCACCCCTCCCCGAGCTCAGGGTAAAATTTAATGTGGAGGGGGTACCGATTAATTTTAAAATCGACACAGGAGCAGTAGTGTCGGCCCTCCAAGAACCTATAGGCCCGCTCTCTACAAAAAGGTCCTTAGTGCGGGGAGCAAATGGCAGTCGCTACCGCGCCTGGACTACCAAAAGAACCATGGACCTGGGGAAGGGGAAGGTTCAACACTCCTTCCTAGTTATCCCTGAGTGCCCTGCCCTGCTTATGGGAAGAGACTTGTTAACTAAACTAAGGGCGAGAATCACCTTCAATCCTAAGGGGCCAAAGGTGGAATTTTTAAACCCGCCAGTAAGCCAACCTGTAATAACTGCCCTCACCTTGCCAGTCGAGGAAGAATATCAGCTGTACCCAAAACCAGAACAGCTCCAAAGTTCTATTCCTCAGGCCTGGCTTGAAGAATTCCCTAATCCCTGGGCAGAAGTTGCCCGGTTAGGGTTGGCAGTCAATCAGCCCCCAGTAGTAGTGACCCTAAAGCCCACCGCCTCTCCAATTCGGGTAAAACAATACTACTTAAGCAAGGAAGCCCGGGAAGGAATCAAGCCCCATATAGAGAAATTCCTTGGCTTGGGAGTACTTAAGCCCTGTCAATCAGCCTGAAACACTCCCTTGTTGCCGGTCAAAAAGCAAGGGACTAGAGACTATAGACCGGTGCAAGACTTACGGGAAATAAATAGCAGAGTGCAGGATATACATCCTACGGTGCCAAATCCCTATAACCTGCTCAGCACTCTCCATCCTGAAAAGACTTGGTATACTGTTCTTGATCTAAAAGATGCTTTCTTCTGCCTGCCCTTGCATAAGGACTGTCAACCCTTGTTCGCTTTCAAGTGGATCAATCCAGAGACGGGATCCTCAGACCAACTGACTTGGACACGCTTGCCCCAGGGGTTCAAAAACTCCCCCACCATTTTTGACGAAGCTCTTCATAAAGACTTAAGCTCCTTCAGAATTCAGCATCCCAGAGTCACCTTGCTACAATATGTGGACGACTTACTGTTGGCAGCAGACACTAAGGAGGACTGTGAGTATGGAACCCGAAAACTGTTAAGTGAGCTAGCCGCACTGGGGTACCGAGCCTCGGCCAAAAAGGCCCAAATCTGTAAAAGGGAAGTAATCTTCCTTGGATATACTCTTAAGAATGGAAAGCGATGGCTCACTGAGGCTAGAAAGAAAACTGTAACACAAATACCCCTGCCCATGAACCGAAAGCAGCTACGAGAGTTCTTAGGGACAGCGGGATTCTGCTGGTTGTGGATCCCAGGGTTTGCAGCCCTTGCTGCCCCATTATACCCCTTGCTCAAAGGAAGCGCTGATTTCCAGTGGGGAATAAAACAGCAGGAAGCCTTCGACAGCATTAAGAAAGTGCTCCTGTCAGCTCCAGCTTTAACCCTCCCAGATGTGAATAAACCTTTCACTCTCTACATAGAAGAAAGGAGAGGTGTGGCTAGAGGGGTCCTAACACAGGCTTTAGGCCCCTGGAGGAGACTGGTGGCCTATCTGTCCAAGCGATTAGATTCAGTTGCCAGCGGATGGCCATGCTGTCTCAAGGCCATTGCGGCAGCTGCCCTCCTGGCAAAAGACGCAGACAAACTCACTCTAGGACAGAAGTTGACCATAATAGCCCCTCACGCCCTGGAGAGCACAATCCGCCAGCCTCCAGATAGATGGATGTCAAATGCTAGAATTACCCACTATCAGAGCATCCTCCTAGACAAAGACAGGGTGACTTTCAGGGCCCCGTCAGCTTTAAACCCGGCTACCCTGCTTCCGGACGAGACCGTGGGACCTGTGCTGCACACCTGCCAAGAGATATTAGCTGAAGAGACCGGAATCCGCAGAGACTTAAAAGACCAACCATTACCTAACTCAGAGGTAACCTGGTTTTCGGACGGAAGCAGCTTTCTCCAACACGGTAAGAGGCGAGCGGGAGCGGCGGTACTCAGTGGGACAAAAGTTATTTGGTCTTCTAGCCTCCCGGAGGGAACATCTGCCCAAAAAGCTGAACTAATTGCCCTCACAAAAGCTCTAGAATTAGCAAAAGAAAAACGAGCGACTATCTATACAGATAGCCATTATGCCTTTGCTACTGCCCACGTACATGGGGCAATTTACCAACAAAGAGGGCTATTAACCTCAGCTGGTAAAGAAATCAAACACAAAGAGGAAATTCTTCAACTCCTGGCAGCAGTCATGCTTCCCAAAGAACTAGCCATTGTCCACTGTGCTAGCCACCAAAGAGGCTCAGACCCAATAACCATGGGTAATAAGTGAGCAGATGAAGAAGCAAAAGCAGCAGCATTAAGGGACCCTGTAAACTTGGTCCTAATAACCAAAGAAAACCAGCAACCCCCTGAAACACTATCTGAGGTTACACCCCAAGGAGAATCAGAAGCCCTAGCTTACATACAGCAGGTCCACCAGCTCACTCACCTGGGGACAGGGAAACTACAGCAGCTCCTGCAAGACCAGAGGGAATTGTACCCTCTGGCAGCCTCAAAAAGAAGAGAACTGGCAGATCGCATAGCTAGAGAATGTCAGGCGTGTCAAATTGTGAACGCCTACCCCACCAAAGCTCCTAACGGAAAAAGACTAAGGGGAACTCGACCTGGGCAGTTCTGGGAAGTCGACTTTACTGAAATTAAACCTGCAAAATATGGACTTAAATACTTACTAGTTTTTATAGACACCTTTTCAGGATGGGTTGAAGCCTACCCAACTAACAGAGAAACAGCCCAGGTCGTAGTCAAGAAGATTATGGAAAAAATTTTTCCCCGGTTCAGACTACCAAAGGTAATAGGGTCAGATAACGGACCCGCATTTGTAGCCCAGGTAAGTCAGGGTGTGGCCAGGATATTGGGGATTGATTGGAAATTGCACTGCACATACAGACCCCAAAGCTCAGGACAGGTAGAAAAAATGAACAGGACGATTAAAGAGACCCTAACCAAATTAGCTATAGAGACTGGCTTGAAGGATTGGACCATGCTCCTGCCTTATGCCCTGTTCAGGGCCAGGAATATCCCCTCTGCTCTCATGTGTAATCTAACCCCTTATGAAATCTTGTATGGAGCACCACCTCCAGTCAAGAACATGTCCTCCATTCTAGAAGTTAATAATTCCCTTCATACCCCCTTGCTTGACAGGCTGCAAGCCTTAGAAAAAGCCCAGCGGTTCCTGTGGTGGCAGCTCTCCACCTTCTACCAGCCAGGAGACAACAGAACTCCACATCAATATCAGGTGGGAGACTTCGTCTACGTCCGCCGCCACCAGGTACAGACTCTTGAACCTCGCTGGAAAGGACCGTATCAGGTTCTCTTGACCACCCCCACCGCAGTCAAGGTCGATGGCATCGCATCTTAGATCCATGCGTCTCATCTCAAACCTGCGCCTTCGCCCTCTGAGTCCCAATGGAAACTGGAAAAGACTGACAATCCTTTCAAATTGCGGGTTCGTAGGGCTACTACTCCTTCTCCTTCTACCCCCAGGGGAACCCAATCCCAACCCGCATAAGCCTTGGAAATGGACAATAACCAGATGGGAAGATGGGAAGGCTATAAAGACTTGAGAGGGAGCGGGGGAACCTTCTTTTCTAGTAGCCCCTCGTAATCTTACTATTCTGAGGGATGACCCCGTGCCCTGTTGCGACCTAACCCCCATTTACCTATGTCCCGCATCCAACCCAGGTCTAAAGTGGGCATGTAACACTGGAATTACCCCTTGTGTATCTACAAAGGTTTTTAACGGCTCTGTCAACTATTGTGTGTTAGTTTCTATATACCCCCGAATTCTCTATCATTCAGGGACAGACTTAAAAACTGCACTATTAAGCCAAACCAGATACAAAAGAGAACCAATCTCAATAACTCTAGCAGTCCTTATGGGGGTAACTGCCAGTATAGGCACAGGGACTGCTGCCATTGTACATAGCAATCAACAAACCAGTCAATTACAGGCCGTGATAGATCAAGAGTTAAAAGAAATAGAAAGATCTGTCTCAGACCCCCAGAATTCTCTAACCTCCCTTTCAGAAGTAGTTCTGCAGAATAGGCGGGGACTTGACTTACTTTTCCTTAAAGAGGGGGGACTATAAGCAGCCTTAAAAGAACAGTGCTGTTTCTATGCGGGTCACTCTGGTGTTGTTAAAGAGTCCATGACAAAACTCAGAGAGCACCTTCGGGAAAGACAAAAAGAATGAGAGGCGCAACAAGGATGGTTTAAGTCTTGGTTTACTAAATCCCCCTGGTTGACGACGCTATTATCTGCTCTCGCTGGGCCTTTAATTGTGTTACTTTTAATAATAACTATAGGACCATGTATTCTAAATAGAATTATACAGTTTTTACAAAAACAGATTGGAAGTGTCAAATTAATGCTCATCAGACAACAGTACTCAGTATTAAATAACCCAGAAAATCTCTAAGATTAGAGATATATAGGAAAAGGAGTGGGGAATGTAAAAAGAAATTTTTATAAAGCTTAGCAGTAGCTAATTTTTCCTGCTTAATTTAGCTATTTACATATATTTTAGCTTCTGAATAACAGAAATATCCAGCAAAAACATTTGTGTCATCTTATATTCACTGCTATACATTTGGTGTGAGTTGAAAAGAAAAGAGTTATGGGCCCCATCAGGCTGAAGATAAACAATCCTGGTGCCAAGATTACTTGTTGTAAAACTGTTAAGAAATGCTTGTTGTAAAACTGTTCGTTATCTGCTTTTTTTGCAAAACAGCACCTGTGACCCATGCTCAACCCCCACCCCCCTCATCTTACCCCTTAAAAAGCTTTTGCAAACTCAGGCTCGGGGCTCTCTGTTCCTGCATGTTCAGTGAGCCCCACGCATGTGTGGTAAATAAACCCCTTGCGTGTTGCATGAGAGAACGTCTCTTAGAGTCCTCCTTTGCGTGGCAAAACTCTCGAATTCTCAAATTCTTACAATTACGAGAAAACCAAATACATTCATACATTCTATCATTCCAATAATCCCATAGAAAGTGAGATTAAAACTCATTCCTAAGAATCAGAAAACAGCATCTCTTTTCATGAAGCTGGAAATTAGTCACAGTATGTAATTAATTGGGCTACATTTAAACGTGTGTTTGCATGTGTATGTGTGTGTGTTTCTTAAAGAGAAAATCTAATGCATGCCCAATATTGTTAAGGTATTAGTTTAGCCAGGGGAATCACTTAATGAAGTCAGTTAGGTACTATACTATTGTCATTAAAAATTAGTTGGCAAGGCTTTTAAATGGATGTTCTTAGCACCCTGTTTTGGCAGCCATCCATATGGTTCTGGCTTCCTGACATAGCTGTAGCAGCCTGTGTTCCTAACCAACCATAGGTACGAGCAGGAATTTAAATGTTCTTACAGGCTGAAGCCTCTATTTTTCTGCACTCATTGACCAAAGGGACTGGGAAAAAACCTAACCCTTAATAGAAAGAAAGCATTAACAGTTTGTATTTAAATGTGATAAGGGAAAGCAAGGTTCAGATAAAAAATTTCAATTCCCATTTTTCAATTTCATTTGGTATTTATTTCTTTAAATCTTGTTCTACAATTATTTTCATATTGGTTATAATTACTGATTTGTTATTAAAAAGGTATTAAAATCTTTGTGAAATATCTTATACTTTGATACTGTAAGTTACAAAAATCTTAAAACATTTTAAAAATGAAATTGGGTTTCTCTGCTTGCTAATACAACTGATAATTGACTTAATCCATCCAGCCATAGAATATTATTTTTTGTCATACAAAGTAGTTATTTTTTTGGGTCAAAAGAATGTGAAATGAAAACATGAAGTTTGTGAATATAGTGTGGCTATCATAAACCGTACTATGCACTTTAAAATCCAATCTCTGGACATACCATTTGTTAAAAGTCCTGAATAATCTGCAGCAAAGCTACTAGAGCTATTAAATGGGTATAGCAAAGTGGCAGGGTACAAGATCAATGCCCCAAAATCAGTAGTATTTTTATACACTAATGTTGAGCAATCTGGAGGAAATCAAGAAAACATTCCAGTTAAAGTAGCAACCAAAAAAATAAAATATTTAGGGAAAGTTTAAAGATACAAAAGATCTATATACAGAAAACTATAAGAAATTGCTAAAATATATCATGGAAGACCTAAGTAAATGGTAAGGTATACAGTGTTCATGGACTGGAAGACTAAAAATATTTAAGATGTCAATTCTATGCAAATTGATTTATAGATTTGATGCAATACCAATTAAAATCCCAACATCTTATTTTGAAGAAATAGAAAAACCAATAACCAAATTTATTTGGAAGGGCAGGTTGCCCAAATAGCTAAAAATGTCTTGAGTAAGAAAAATGAAGTAGGAGGTCTCACTACCTAACTTTAAAGCATATTATGAAGCTACAGTGGTCAAAACAGCATGTTACTGGCATAAAGGTAGATATACTGATCAATGGAATCAAATTGAGTGTTCAGAAATAGACCACTTCATCTATGGACAGTTGATCTTTGATAAGGCAAGTGAGCCAACCCACCTGGGACTGAGCAGCAACTTCAGTAAATGGTGTTTGGAAGCCATTTGCAAAAGAATGAAAGAGGATCCATATCTCACACACTGTACAAAAATTAACTCAACATGGATCAATGACCTAATATTAGAGCTAAGACCATAAAACTTTTAGAAGAAAATGTAGGGAAAAATCTTATAAATCTTGTAAATGGAGGTGGTTTCCTAGACCTTACACCCAAAATACAAGCACTGAAGAAACAAATAGATAAATGGGATATCCTCACAATTAAATAATTTTGTGCATCAAAGAAATTTGTCAGGAAAGTAAAAAAGGCAGCCTATGCAATGGAAATAATATTTGGAAGCCACATATCAGATAAGGGTTTAATATCCAGAATATATAAAGAGAGTCTTCAACTTGGCAACAAAAAGACAAAAAACTCAATTAAAAAGTGGGCAAAAGATATGAACTGACACTTCTCAGAAGAAGAAATACAATTATCTAGAAGGCACATGACAAGATGCTGAACTTAACTGGCTATTAGGGAAAAGCAAATCAAAATCACAATGAGATATCACCTGACACCCAGTAGAATGGCCAATATTTTAAAAATACAGAAAACAACAGTGCTAAAGAAGATGTGGAGAAAGAGGCACACCTATCCTCTGTTAGTGGGAATGTAAAAGGGTACAGCCACTCTGGAAGGCAACCCAGTTTGGTGGTTCCTCAGGAAGCTAAGAATGGAATTGACATATGATCCAGAAATCCCATTACTAGGTATACATTCAGAGGAACTGAAAGCAAGGACACAAGCAGACATTTGCACCCCGATGTTTATAACAGCATTATTTATGATTTCCAAGAGATGGAAACAGCCTAAATGTCTATCAACGGAAGATTGGTTAAACAAACTGTGGTATATACATACAATGGAATATTATGCAGCTGTAAAGCAGAATAAAGTCATGAAGCATGAAACAATGTGGATGAACCCTGAAGACATTACACTGAGTGAAATTAGCCAGAAACAAAAGGACAAATACGGTATGGTCTCAGTAATATGGACTAACATTAATTAGCGAACTTTGAGAGTTGAAGTTAAAGACACAGGTTATCAAGAAACAGAAAGAGGGTAGAGATTAGGCATTTGGTGCTGAATTTTTACAGGACTGATTGTAAAAATTCAGAAATGGATATCACAATACAACCTGACTGCAGCACAATAATATAAGTACACGGTATGAAGATGAATGTGAGTATGATTAAGGGAGAAGGGCTGAGAGCACATATGAAACCAGAAGGAAAGATGGAGGATAAAGACTGAGACAGTATGACTTAGGAATGCCCAGAACAGACAATGATGGTGATTAAATGTACAAATATAAAAACATTTTTGCACGAAGGAAAACAAATGAATGTCAACATTGCACAGTGTTGAAAATGGATGGTATACAGAAGAAAGTACAGTCAATGTAAGCTAGTGTCTATAGTCAACAGTAAATTTAAATATGGTTTCACTGAATGTAACAAAGGCATTATGCCAACACTGAATGTCCACAGGCAGGGGGACATGGGGGGAGGTTTGGAGTCTTTGTGGAAGTAAAGGAAATGTCTTCATTTAGATTATGATGGCAAAGGCATGTCTGCTTACTTCAGTTGGATTGTATGATGTTCAAATAAAGCTTTTTAAAAATGAACAGAGAGAAAAAAAAAAGGGGCAGTCCATGGTAGCTCAGCAGGCAGAGTTCTCGCCTGCCATGCCCGAGACCTGAGTTTGATTCCCCGTGCCTCCCCATGTGAAAAAAAAAAAAAAAAGATGAAGCGAGAAGAACAAGTGCTAGAGAAGATGAGAAAGCGTTGTACCTATTCACTCTTGGTAGGGAAACTGAGAGGTGCAGCCCCTTGAAGGCGGTGTGGTGGTTCCACAGGAGGGTAGGGGTGGGGTTCTCATATGATCCTACAACCTCATTGCTCAGATATACCTGGAGGAACAGATTGTGGGGACACAAATGGACATTTGCACACTGGTGTTTATGGAGGCAGTGTTTACAATTTACAATGGGTGAAGGTGGCCTAAGGGTACAATGACTGAGGGGAGGAAGGGGGAACTGTGTAAATATATAAAATGGACTACTGAGTGGCCACAAGAAGGAGTGAAATTGTGAGGCATGCAACTAGGTGAATGAAACTTGAGGACTAGATGTTGAACGAAATGCCACAAACAAAAAGGCAAATGTTATCATGCCTCACTCATATGGACTAACTATAATATAAAAATTGGTGAATTGAAGTTGACAGCATGGGTTATCAGACTGGGGCCTATTGTAAGGGGTCCTAGATTGTAAGCTCTTACAGCAGTCACATATATTCAGAAGTTGTTGCTGTTATTTCTAAACAACTGAGCTGTTTGTATATAACCTGGTCGTTCCCAGAAACTATGGGTATTTTTGTGACACCTGAGACTCAGAATTAGAGCTTTAAAGCTATGAAAGTCAGCACTATCCCATACAGGAACTGTTTAAAAAGTTTACAAAGTGATCAGACTTCATCTAGAGATATGAACAAAGCTGATCTGGATAGGACTAAAGTGAATTAGAATACAGGGTAAAGGATAATATTATTCGTATTTTAAAACTTCAACTTCTGTGTGAGACCAAAGGGAGAGACATTTATTTGGCACAAAATTTATATTTTAGGTAGTGTATTACCTAATTTAACTTGTATGGTCAATTTGGTTGAACACCATAAGTATGCGTAATCTTGAATAGGGTGTGAGATCTTTTTGGTTTGTCCAGGTTAGTGTGATGCCCTGATACATCCCAGAGTAATTTACGCAATGAATAAAAAGTATTTGCAAAGTCCCCTTGGGGGACTGGGGAGAAAGGAGGAAATATTCAACTTCCCCATTTAGCACTGGGGACAACCAAATCTTGGGGTTCATCTCTATGGAACTTATTCCTGCAAAGGATAAACTAAGCCTACTTACAATTAGGCCTAAGAGTCACCCCCAGAGAACCTCTTTTGTTGCTCAGATGTGGCCTCTCTCTCTAGCCAACTCAGCAGGTGAACTCACTGCCCTCCCCCCTACTTGGGACATAACTCCTAGGGGTATAAATCTCTCTGGAAATGTAGGACAGAACTCCCAGAATGAGCCAGGACCCCACATGATGGGATTGAGAAGGGCTTCTTGATCCAAAGAGGGAAGAAAGAAATGAGACCAAATAAAGTTTCTGTGGCTAAGAGATTTCAAACTGGATCAAGAGGTCATCCTATAGGTTATTCTTATGCATTGTATATTCCTTTTCAGTTTATAGCATTTTGGAGTGGCTGGAGGGAAGTGCCCAAAACTGAGCTGTGTTCCAACAGCCTTGATTCTTGAAGATGACCGTGTAACAATATAGATTTTACAAGTGACTGTGTGATTGTGAAAAACTTGTGTATGATGCTCCTTTTATTCAGGGTATGGACAAAGAGTAAAAAAAAAAATTGTTAAAAAATAAATAATGGGGGATAAGGGAGGAAGTAAATAGGATAATTGAAATACTAGTGGTCAATGAGAGGGAGGAGTAAGGGGTATTAGAATATGAGTTTTTTCTTTTTTCTTTTTATTTCTTTTTTGGAGTGATGTAAATGTTCTAAGATGATCATAGTGATGAATACACAACTATGTTTTGATATTGTGAACCATCAATTTTTTTTAAATCCCATTTTTAAAATTCCAGGACCCAGGATGGGTATAAAAAATATTTATCGAATGGATTTATGTCATTTGTAGATTACAACCTGCCTTAGACATAGTTCTTTATCAAATTTTAGAAATATATAGAACATTTGTAAAGATTTATATATCTTCTCTTGGGATTTTTAATAAAACGATTTTTTCTCCCAAGAAAAAAATACAACTGCAAAAGAATATGTACAATATTCCATCACACTCAGTTAGCCACCTTTTGAGACTAGCTTTTTAAACCAACCAACCAAACCAGGCACCATCATTAATTAAGGCAGCAGCTAGCTTAAACATGAATATGTGGCCTAAGAGGGAACAAACAACATGCATGATGGTCTTCTTAGTTAAAAACATAACAAGTAATGACAGATATTGCACTATATTCTATGTACTGTCATTCAGTTATAATTTCTAAATAGGAATCATAACAAGCCTTCAGCGACTGGGCAAATAATGTGTTAAGCAGCCAGGTTTCCATGCAAAAGGAAACACACACATACATACAAATACTTCCTATAGTGTCATGGGGTGTGTGCTGGTTTGAAGCTATTACGTGCCCCAGAAAAGCCACGTCCTTTAATATCTTTTTTATTGTTTCTGTGGAGACGTGACCTCCCAATTGTGTGTAGTAACTTTTGATTAGATAGTTTCCAAGGAGATGTGTCTTCACTTATTCAAGGTGGGGTTGCTTACCAGGGCCATTTAAGAAGGAACCATTTGGAAAAAGCTTTAGAGGCCAAACAGTCAGAGATCTTTGGAGGTGTAGAAGGAAAACGCGTGCAGGGAAAGTCTTATGAAAAGAGGAGAGAAAGATAGCAGATGTCACCATGTGCCCTTCCAGCTGAGAGAGAAACCCTGAACTTCATTGGATCTTTCTTTGCAGTTAAGGTGCCTTTCTCTGGATGCCTTAATTTGGACATTTTCATGGCTTCAGAACTGTAAACTTGCAACTTAAAAACCTCCCTTTTAAAAAGCTGTTCTATTTCTTGTATATTACATTCTGGCAGCTTAATAAAGAAGCACATGGTATAAATGCAAATTAAAGTTTATTGGGGAGAATTTTATAAGTAGAGGGCATGATCCTTAACTTCTATTATTCCACAAGAAGGAGTGTTTTGGCCGGCATAGTGGAACTGTTTATGCAATGGAAATATTTCCAGGAGAGGGATATTGCCTTTGCAATGCTCTACTGCAATGGTCTTCAGAATGGGGTCCTCCACTACCTATCCCTCCCTTTACCACGGACCAACAACATCAACCTTCACTGAAAACTTGAAGATGAAAATTCTTGGATGTATCCCAGATCTAATGACTTTATTTCCCTTGAGGCTTCCTCTTGATTTATGGATTATTTAGAAAAGTGTTGTTTAATTTCCAAGTGTTTGGAGATTTTCTTGTTATCTTTTTGTTATAGATTTCTAGTTTAATTCCATTATGGTAAGAACACATTTTGTAGGATTTCAACTCTTAAAATCGTTAAGGTTTGTTTTATGGCCTATGATATGGTCTATATTGAGAAATGTTCCATGAGTGCTTAAAAAGAATGTGTAGTCTTCTGTTATTGAGTGAAACATAATATAAATATTAATTAGATCCCATTAGTTGATGGTCTTAAGATCTTCAAAGTTCTTACTAATTTTGTGTCTAGTAGTTCTGCCAATTACTGAGAGAGTGATGTTGAAGCCCCATTATAATTGTAGATTGTCTATTTTTCCTTTCAGTTCTGTCATTTTTGTCATTTTTACCATAAATTTAATCATTGATAATCTTGGAAATATGATCACAGATAATACTATATTTAACAGTCTAGAGCATCTAGATATTACCTATAATTGGTTGGTGAAAAGTAATACGTTGTTATTCAAGAGCTACAGAAGGACATCTTATCAGGGATACTTTCATCTGCTTCAGGTCCCTGTCCCTTTTGAAAATTTGAATAAGATAAGTCCCAAAGAGCCTAAGCTCTTTTCAGATTGAGTTTTGAACCCCAAATAATCAACAGACACTTAAGCCTGCAGATAGTGAAGACTTATTTGACTGGACAGTGAAAATAACCAACCCTTATCATGAATAATCACTGCTGTGCTTTCTACTGCTATCCACCTGCCCAGGCATGGAAAATTAATAACAGACTGCCAAATGTGTAGGCCAACACAAAACCATTCTAAGAAGCTTCTTAGGAATCTGAAAATCAGTGTTTCTCATTTCAAGTGTTTGAAAGCACCTGTTCCAAGCATAAACTGTCCAGATGTAAGATCATGTTATAGTTTATTCTAGGACTAAAGAGATAATATCTGATCATTCTGTATCAATGAAGTCTCAGTTATGCTTCTGTCATTCAAAGTCATATAAAGGAAATATAATTTGTGTGTATCCATGCACTGCATAGACAGATGGAAGCACAGCAGGTAGGTAAATACTGACATTCTCTTCCATGAATACCTTCAAAGGAAAGGTCAAAGATAAGACAGTAAGTTAAGTGCATGCAGATTATGCAGAACATCTGTTTAAAAAGGGTAATAGAGGAAATATTCATTACATTTTCAAATAGAATTTTCTTTCCCAAGTTATCAATGAGAATCTGCTTAATTTTCCATTCCTTGCAGCCTACTACATTCACTTTTTGATTAAAATTAATAGTGTGATAAAATACAATTAGCCACAAGAAATAATTTGCGCTTTCTCTCCCACTGTCTCTCTTTTTTTTATTAGAAATGGCTTTTCCTGCAAGTATAAGGAAAGTAAATATTGCCAAGTGGAGAGCATTTGAAGAAAAGCTATCTTTGAACTATCAACTCATTCTTGTAATTTTGTAAGGGCAAATTAGAACTCACAGGAATTAAGTCATGATTTGAATAAACTCTATGCCTGATAGACAAAAGATGAGACAATTTTTTAGGAATAAATAAAACAGATCAGTCTGATTCCCTTTTTATTCATCCTGTTTCTGGGTTTTGTTTTGTTTTATTTGCAATGTTTGACGCTACTGACTTCCTTCTTTAAACATGACTAAGGATAGCACTGATTCTCTCACCTCTAGTTTGCCCCTTCTTTTCTGTCATATACATCTCCCTCCTTTCCATGTAACCATTCCTTCTCAATCAGTAGTTCTGCAGATGCTGATTTAATTGGCCTAGGTTGAGGTTCAAGCCCAATCCACTTCTTTATGTGTCCTGTCATTTTTTACAGTGTTTTGGACATTGTCTATAAAAGGACAATGGAGATTGATAAATAATAGTTTGTTTGTGTGTGTGTTTCCAAAAATGAAGGACTTTTACTCTGTTTGAAAATTTGGGTGGGAGGCTGAGTTCATATTACTGCAAGAGTTAGGTAGGCTGGGCTGCAATTTTATTAGTTTGAATTCACCTCTGTATAGTGCTACATGCAATTTCCTGCAATAACTGTTAGGGGCCAACCAATTCCTTTGATGTGAACAGAATGAGAGATAATAGGGCTGGGCCACCTTTTCAAACAGTTTGGCTCCTCTTTGAATTCAACTCCAGAAGTGTCACAGAATCTAAATACTATGACAATGTGTAAGTTTGTACAAAAAGTATATGTTTTCTAGCCTCTCTTCTGCTGCCACATTCTTGACAAAATTTTTAGTGGGCATGGGGTGTAGCAAAGGATTTGATAAGAAGTTTATTTTCAAGTTTTAGGTTTTTCCAGATTCTAGTCCATTCCACCACACTGTTGTTCAAAAGTTCAGCTTCCTCCTCTGTGAAAAAATGTTTTTGTCTTTTCAGGGCCACTGGTCTACCTGCACATACCCAAACTAGGTACTTGCCCTCAGGTATGAAGCTCTCTGTTCATCTATGAAGTTCTCCTCTCTCTCTGGATTCAGTTCATAAAAATGTGTTTGTTTTATCATAGCCCCATAAAAATGTGTAATGTTTATATTATCACTTTTTTCTTGTTCTTACCATGGGAGTGAAGATCCTTTGCAACTTAAAGCAGAATCCACTTCTCCCGGAGATAATGATTCATCAACCAAGGTGATCCTGATGTATCATGGATCACATTTTGAGAAATCTGCTTTAGAGTTACAACTAGGAGATAGTTTTACATTTACCATAGCTTGAGACATGTACACACACCATGTAAATAATGTTGTTCTTATCTCATCAGTATATTTGGAGCTATCAGATGGTAAGAGTTCTATGTAAAACATCCCTTCCTGATTTTATCTCACATTTTACTATTAACCACTCAGAACCTAACTCTCTTTATTTCTTTATCTCAAGCATTGAAATAAGGTTTGTCCTCAAATAGTGCATTCCACAGCATCTTCTACCTCCTAAAAGTTAAATGAATTTAAAAAAAATAATCAATATATTATTTCCCAATTCTGTTCAATAAGTGATCATTTCTGTTTCGTGTAAGGCACACTCATATATATTTGTATTTTATTTACTTCTACATTCCCTCTGCCTAGTCCATTCATGGCCTGACAGTTAGTGGATACTTAGTAAATATTTTTAATGAATGAAAAGCATTACTCATTGGTTCCTCCCACTTGACTTTAGCCAGAATATTCTCATATCTACAATTCCTAGCCAGAACAGTCTCAAAAAAGTCAAAACAAATTTAATAGCCCTTGTTGCCTAGTGAATTAAGTTTGAATTCCAGTTTGGCTAGTGTGACTTTCCACAGGACTCAAAACTATATTTTTAGCTTAGTTCTCTGTATGGATATTGTGTCCCAACCAAATTGAGAGAATAATCTCTGGATTCCCAAAACATATCCTCTGCTTTTCCATCTCCACATGATTCTATCATCTCCAGCTGAAGGTTCTTTGTTCCTCATTGCCTATCTACTTACCAAGTCACATACATCCTTTAATTCCCATTTCACATGCCACCATCACCTTGATGTGCAGCCTGATCTGTGAAAGTGGGTGTGATGCCTCTCTCCTTATACTGCAAAAAGCACCTTCATTGTACCTCTCTGAAATGCTTGCTTCACCCTAAATTCTGATAATTCATTGTTTCTTCTTTGTTTCCAAAGCAAGATTGTGAGGCTAGAGGCCACGGTGATTTATGACTACCTTCCAAACCACCACATCCCTCCAACAAAAGCCACACTGCTTTTTTATGTCTAAAGTATTTTATGCACATATTTCTTTAAAAGGGAGAATTTCTGTCTGGAAAGGTTATGGTCACCGTGAGTTTCCCTTACCTCTTCCCCATCATTTTATGGATAAAATATATGAGGCTCCAGAAAGTTCAATGAATTTCATCAAATTCAAACAAACCCAAAACAAAAACAAACCCAAATGTGAACTATTAAAAAAAAAAAAAGTTACTTGTTCAATGATTTCATATTAGTTAAGACAGAGCATTATTTGAGATACAGGGAAAATATATCCCACAAATCATGATTGCTTTTTTATGTGATATTTAGATTCAACATAATACAATGTTCTGGTTTAGTTTTTCTCTTAATTAAATAACAGAGTCAATAAAGACAGGCCTTTACTCATTTTAATGGATCGTTTGGGGTAAAAATGCAAAGTTGATGGAGCACTGATGTGACTAAGACATTTCAGTACATACGCTATTACCAAATTATGCATTTTACAGTAATAAGTGCTTTTAAGGATTCTCATTCCAAACACTTTTTAAAATATTAATTCACTCATTAAAATTAATGCTGAATTTTAATTCTGGACATTTTGTACAATAGCTTGGCCTGCATAACAGCCGTTTCCTTGCAAGCAATCAGATGGTATTGCTCATATCATGAGACTTTGCATTTACATACCTTCATGTTTGTCCTATAGGACTGTCAGTGCTTTGGTGCTGGGTCTCCAAGAGAAATATCATATGTGAACAAGATTGGAGGACAGGCAACTAGTTACCATAAAATAAAAGGGTGTAACACAAGAATCTGAACAGGCTCACTTCAGAAGTAGAGAGCCTTATGAACAAACACATAAATGATTCCCCTCCAACTCTACTTTGTAGTCCGTTTCAGCTGCACTCAAGCTGTTCTTTTATTTTGTACAGTGGCTTGGAATTCACCAGAGACAACCAAGGCCAGCATTGGAAAAATCAATATCCCTTCAGGTACCTGTTCCCTGATCACCTGCTGGCTCCCCTATGTCCCACCACACTGCTTTTCTCACAGGTAGGGTAGCATGTGAGCTATCTGTTTACATGAACATCTGAGGCAGGTATTGCCCCATAGAATCAGAGAGCTTTAGATGAACTGTTTTGTATAGGAAGCTAGTATGGACTGTAGCCTCAAAATCTATGTGCAAACTCTATGTGCAATTATTCCGATTGAATAAAAATCAACTTCTTGGACACTGGATAGATACTTCTTTTAAATCAGGACTCTTAGTATAAGAGAAATTTTGAAATACATATACTTATTTATATTATTGTCATTCTGATAATTATGGATGGGGACAGACCTAATTAGTGTTCACACAGAGTTCTTAGAAAAAGGAGTCACATTTAGATTTTAAGTGTCCTTTAAAAAATGTACAATTACAACCATCCCAAAAATATACACAAATGCTTACTTTACAACATGCTTGTCTAAAATGAGCATTACTCATTTTTCAATCTTTCTAAACTAATGGTTTTAAAGCAATTACATTTAACTTTTGTTTCAACTTATATTTCTTTGATAATAAGTGAAAGTAAACATTTTATCCCAATTTAGCTAATAGCTTCTGTCTGTGTGTCTGTGTGAAATGTTTGTTTTTGCTGTTATCAACCTTTCCATTAAGGTATTTAATGTCTCTTATTAATTTATAAATATTTTCATATACTAAGGATATTAAATTCAGTTTTATATTCAGCAAATATGTTTCCTGGTACGTCAATTGATTGTCTATGGCAATTTTTCCATGCAGGCTTTAAAAACTTATATAGTAAAACCTGAAAACTTATTCTTTGATGATGGTTTCTGATTTTGTTGACATACAAAGAAAGGTCTTCCCCAATTAAAATTACAGATAGCCCTTGATTTTTATATACTCAATTTTCACACAAGCAGGGGTTCCCTAAATTACTCTGCTATCTCTAAAATATCTTGCCAATGATGAATTCAGACATTCATGTATTAGCTCATCACAGTCATTTTTAATCATGGCATGTTCGTACTTCTTAATAGTCAAGGTCATCTTCAACAGCATATCTGTTTTTAACTTTGCAGTGCTGTTTGTGAAATTAATTGTGATATATGTGGTTCTGTCCTTACAAGGATTGGTTCTAAAAGTCAACATTTTAAGTGGATATCTCCTGTATTATTTAGGTCATACAATGCTAGTTGCTATTACAAACAACCCCCAAATATCAGTGGGTTAACACAGTGAAAGTTAATTTCTTGCTCTTGTCACATAACAGTACAGTTTTACTGGATGGCTCTGCTTGAAGTGGAAACCATGTTCGTATAGTTTTGTCATCACAGAGCCCTTTGCTTCTAAGCACATGGACAGGGGAGTGAGAGAGTCTGGAAGACTGAACAGACGTTATAAAGCCAGGGTTCAAAGAAGTCTGAATCATTTCTTTCCAGATCCCTATGGCCAGATAATTATAAAGTCCCACCCAGATGTAACAGGGGGACTGAGAAATTTAGACTTCCTGCATTCCCAATAAAGGGAAAGAAGCCTGGTGAACATCTAGCCAGTCTCTACCACACCTGTTGACTGTATGCAAATCTACTTTTTTCTTCTTTAGATATATTTGAATTTCATAAATATTCCATACATATATATTATTTATGAAAGAAAGTAATAGTATTAATAAAAATGCTTGATTTATTCTATTGTTTTATGGTTTTATTTTAAAATATTACATATTTAATCCATCTGGAACTTATTATTTTTGGAAGTATATATACTGTGAAATAGTCATCTATTTAAATTTATTTGAAAAATTAATGATCTATTGAATAGTTCTTTCTTTTATTCACTAAATTGAAATGTTTCATTTGTCATTTATTAAATTTCCATAGATTTATTTAGCAAAAGTATTAAAATGTTTACTACATGTCAGGTATATTTCTTAATACTTTACAAAGTTAAGCTAATTTAATTCTCAAACAACCCCTTAAGCATTACTACTATTATTACCATTACAAAGACCCGGAAACTGCAGCCTAGTCTTTATAATGAATTCTCAAAGTCATGCAGTTAGTAAGTAGTAGAGGTGGATATTGAACCCACATATGTGGCTCCTGGACCATGCTCTAACCACTATATCATGCTGCCTATGCAAACATCTTTACTTGTACTCTGGTTTTAGTCACTTTTCATAGGCAGGGTGGACCTCCACCCAAAATTTGGTTCAGATGTTGAGACTGATAACACCACACACACACTAAGAGGATATGAAAGGCTTATTACTCATGTAATGAGGCTTTCTACAGGGAGAGTAGAACAGTCTACCAATCAGGTCCAAGATTGTCTTGAGAAAACAAGGAAAAGACCCTGGCTTTGGTTTTTATTGTTGTTAGGGAATGTGCCTGGGGGAAGGGTTCCCATGTTCAGGCCAGGAACATGGTGATTTGAGCTTTCCATCAGCACCAAAGAAGAGAGCACCCAGTCTTTCGTATCAGTACTCCCAGTGTGGGGCAGAAGGATAAGGGGGAGTAGTGGGGCTTGAAAGTCATCAAAAATGGAGTCAGACTCTTTATTATAACTCTATGCTTTCCATTAGGTTATTAAATTACTCCTGATCCAGTACCACTACTGTTTAAATACCACTTCATTACATTTCTTTTCCAAAATTAAAATCATTTTTCCACCTGAGCTAATATGACCAATTTGTCAATGCCCTTGACCAACAGATATCTTACTAATTGGATTGGAGTAGCCTTTACTTTATAAATTAATAGTGACATTTTAAAAAGTATTGGTTTTCCCATCCAGAAGCATGGCACTTTTCTTAATTATTTCAACTCTTTTTTCAGCACTTATGGTAGCCAGCCGCCAAGATGCTGCCCATTGATCCTCACCTCCTGGTATTCATGCTCTCATGCCCTCCTCTCCCACATTTTATCAAGGTTGTTCTAATAGGTTCTGATTAGGTTAGAATATAGCAGAAGTGACAGTATGTGGCTTCCAGAGCTTTTCCCTTGCTCTCTCTTTGCTTACTCACTATGAGGATGCCAGCCACCCTATTGTGAGGATATACCAGCAGCCCTATGGACAGAGGTCCTTGTGATGAGCAACTGAGGCCTCCTGCCAACAGCCAGCACCAACTTGCCAGCTATATAAGTGAGTCATCGAGGAAAAGGATTCTTTACCCCTGCATAAGTCTTTAGATGACTGTGACTCTAGCCAAAAACCTTGACTACACCTTCATTAGAGTCCCCAGTCCAAAACCACAGAGCTGAGCTTCTCCCAAATTCCTGAACCAAATTCAAAACTGTGCTGTATAATAATTTCAACAGATATTAACTAAGGTTTGCGATAATTTTTTTACACAGCAATCAGATAGCTAATATAGTCCTTTAGTGTAATTTTATGGTTTCCTTATAAAGGATTTATACATATCTTAGTAATCAATTGGTATTTACTTTTGTTTGCAACACCCTGAAGAGAAAGAATATATCTGTGTTGTACCATTTACGAAAATCACTCCAATAATTATTTCAGATCCTATACATTTGTTATAATGCTCAGTCTTGTGGACAAGTTAGATCACTCAAGTTACCTAGTTGTTATCAGGATAAAACAGTGAAGACAGAGATCACTCTTTAGTTCAGATTCTTAGGAGTGTGCACCATTTAGTGGAAGAAGATGAGATAAAGAAGCCCAACTTAAAAAGACTGAACAAAGAATGTCCATAACAACTTCTTTCTTAATCCCTAGCTCGCTTTCTTCCTGCTACCATACAACCATTCCATATACAGCATCAGGGGCATTTGCCAAGAGAGTTGAGAAGTACAAGTCTAGAAATAAAAGCTGTCCCTGGCATCTTATCCAATGACTTTTTTTTACCTCCTTGCAATACGTTCTTGATATTCTATAATGCATAGTACCCATTCATTAGCATCAAAAGGTTCTGTCACTAGATCCAGGTACTCCTGGTATCTTGGTTTGAAGGCTATAACTTAGAACCATACATACTTGCTCTCCAAATATCCATAAGCACCAAAATTACACATGTCTTAAAAGTCCCTGCTCAGACGACCCTGTTCACAACCGAAAACTCTAGAAGACCTCTGTATCAGTCAGGATCCAGTCAGGAAACAGAAACTATACCAGTAGTTTGCACAGAGAAAAAATTAATATAAATAACTATTATCTAGTGAAAGGGGATTCATTATTAAGAGGGGTAAAGAGAACTCATAGAACATATGAAGAGCAAATGTGGGGAGCAGCCACTACCTCTGGAGCATAGGTAGAACACTTATGTAAGGAACACGCTTGGAAATATCCCCATTCCCCCAAGACCTGAATTCAGATCTCATTGAGAAGGTGTGGCTGTGACTTATTGAATGGGGAAGAGGTGCCACAGGTCTGGACTGACATGTAGGAAATTGCCACAGGGTACTAGCAAGACTTCCTAGCAAGCCACTCTCTGGGGTGGTAGTGGCATTCATGGAAACTGTCCACTGGAGAAAAGCACCAGAAACAGGAGGAGAAGCCCCTTTTTGCAGTGTTCCTTCAACTGTCAGGGGCTAACATTTTTCTGCTTGGCAAAGAAAATATGTTTATAGGGCTCAATCCCATTTAACTAAACAGGAAAAAAGAAAGGTGGATTTGGAGCTGAGAAGTAATAAACTGACGACTGGAACAAGCTCTAAAGCACAGTGGAATTCAGCATGTTAAATAGCAAGAAAATAACTTCTGCAGGAACAAAAGAAATCATAGTATAGCCTCAGATTCTACATTAAAACTGGGAGTTCAAGGTAGCTCATCCTAATTCTCTATTATAATCATGCTCCATAACCTTCTCAACACTAATATTTTCCTCTTATGGACTAAGGAATTTAGTAGTTCAAAGGATAAGCACAAAGTGTTTCCTTTTCCAGCCTTCTCAGTCACATGCTGTAGCTGAGAGACAATGAACTTCAGGGATCCTGAGAGACCGCAGTTCTCTAAAAAAAATAAAGACTCTTGTAAAAATACCAAATTATTTTATCACAATTTCTATTTTCCTTTCATCTCATTTCATTCTGCTAAATTAAATACATCACATGTATGCAATAAAAAAGGGAATAATAATGAATTTTTGACCAGTGGGGAGCAACCCTGAGGCCATCCACCCCCACTCTGCAGCAGCTGACATGCAGCAAAATACCCCCAGCAGTTTCTACTCTTGCTTAGGGAAAGTACTTGGGATTTATATTCTACCTGGAGGGTATAAGTCTATGATCAGATCTGCTTTGGGGAATAAATCTTTGCTCCTTTCTTGCTTCTGTGTGAGTTTTCAGCATAATAAGCAAGTTAATTAACTCAGCTCCACGAGAATGCTTCAGATATTTACATATCACCACTCCTCGTCTCCATCTTTCCTTATTGAAATTGGCATCTAACATATCACAACATAGGACTGCAGAGCCAAGCACCCTGGGCCAATAACAGTACAATTATAGCCACTTGCTCAACAGCTTAAAATGTAATCTGATCTCTGCCACTTGTCCTTCAGACTTGCATTTTACCAGCTGTAGAAAATTCATGCTGGTTCTCCCCTACCCAAAAAATCTGGGGGAAAGCTGTATTCTGTTGTTGTTAATGAAACTGCTTAAATAAAATTTCTTCAACAAAAATCTCTCTCTTGCTTGATAAAGCATTGATAAACCAGGGAAAAGTTGAGAAAACTACAAATAATTGCAGTAGTGTTGTGACACTTGCAGTATTTAGGTAAGTCCATACACTGTATTCAAATAGACAGTAAGGAATTTTGCTTAATAATAAATCATCCAGTAGGATAAAAGTACTACTAAGAACATCTGGTTGCAGTATACTCGCAAAATGAAACCCAATAATCAAAGCAGCTTAGTGATCATGCAGTGATCTCCCTTAGCAACTAGCTGCTTGATGTGTTGGCTCAGAATTGCTATCAAAATATTGAATTAAATTATTGACTTTAAAAACTTCATATATGAAGTATGAGACAGACTGTTCTTGTTCATAAAGTTCACTCTTTTCTTCCATAGTCATAGGATTGTAACCAAATTCATGGATAGGCAAAGGGATTAACACACACGGATAGATAAAGCCCACCTGGCATCAAGGTGTAGCTATGTGAGTAAATCTCAATGAAGAAATGTAGTAAGTGATTTACATCACTTCCAGGACAAAACCTCTAGGAATTGAGTGTTACTTCTTCACAAATTCTTTCCCCTTCTCACAGCTTCTAAATGTAGAAGATAACTAGATGTAGCACCAAGAAAATGGGGGAGCCACAATTTGGAAGGAGCGTGGGTCCCTGAATCACTGCATGGAGGAGATTTTCCCACTGACCCAACATACCTTCCTTGGTCCTCTCAAAAGAGAAAAATAAACTTTATTGTGTTTGAGCAATTATAGATTTGTGAGGCTCTCATTATTATTTCTTTACATATTATCAAAATAGAAGAACTATTTTGAGGCCAATTAGGAAGCCTGGGAATCTGATCTTTCTACTCCCAAACTCTGCTTTCTTTATTCTAGCCAAGTCATCTAATCTTTCTAGCCCTAATTTTATCTGCCAAGAGTATAAATATGTTAGACATGCTGTGTTAGTTAGATTCAGTTGTCAACTTGGCCAGGTGAGCATACCTAGTCTTGTTGCTGCGGACATAAGCCAACGGTATGTGAACCTCATCTGTTGCTAATTACACTGTAGTCAGCTAGGAGGCGTGTCTGCTGCAATGAGTGACATTTGACTTAATTGGCTGGTGCTTAAATGAGAGAACGCAAGGTAGCACAGCTAAGTAGCTCAGCATTCCTCATCTCAGCACTAGCAGCTCAGCCCAGGCCTTTGGAGATGCAGAAAGAAGTCACCCAGGGGAAAGTTGTTGGAACCCAGGGACCTGGAGAGGAGACCAGCAGAGACCATCTTGTGCCTCCCACGTAAGAAAGAACCTCAGTGGAAAGTTAGCTGCCTTTCCTCTGAAGAACCAACAAAATAAATCCCCTTTTATTAAAAGCCAATCCGTCTCTGGTGTGTTGCATTCCGGCAGCTAGCAAACTAGAACGCATGCCTATACAAAACTTCTTCAGAAGCATTTAAAGTACATTTTTAAAATATGGCCCAAAAGTTATTATGTCAAAGAAAATAAATATTGCATACTTTGAAGTACTTTTAGGATGCAACAGATTACGCATAGAATTTTTATTACATTTGAGCTTTTGGCACATGCCAGCACTTTTCACACTGACATTTATTCAAAGTGACTAGTGACCTATAAAGCCACCAAAATATCCATCAAAGTAACTGAAACATCATGTTCCAAACTATAAACACTTTATGGCAACACGAATGATGCTTTCAAAATTCAGGACTCTACATAGTACTAAGCCCTGTGCTTCACGATTAATGGGCACACAACACATATTTGTTGAATTTAATTGGTCAAATGGGCAAAGTGTGTATTTTTTTTAACTACAGTTAGATTTGCTGAAACCATCAAGATTTCAAATATGCTTTGTCTTCAACAGATTGATTTCCATCCTTTTCTATACTTATTATTACATAACTTGGTTTTACCAGTAATAACCTTGTAACTTTGCTAGTAACAGATCCAATGGCCTTTTCTCTAACCTCTTTTACTGCTTTGTTTAGCACCTGCAGAACACTTCTTTCCAAAATTATCTTTGTCCTTGGCTACGGCAGTTCTACAATTGTGAAAATGCCTTCCACCATTCCAACTTACTTTTCTCTTCTGATTATCATTCCCTTCTTTTCTTCAGGCCTTCCTATGATGAGTTCTCTTTTCCTCTCTTTTATCTCTGTACTGGTGATGTCCAAATTTTCATCTCTGTTTGGACCAGTTTTCCTGAAATGAATGCCTACTATCAATTGCTTTATAAACATCATGTGTTTTCCTTAGCCTCACTTCAATTTCAACATGCCAACATCTTTTCTTCTGTCAGTCTGGATATCTGTTATCGACATACTTCTTTGAATCAGTCAGTAGATCAACATTCTGCCAGTTTTGAAACTTTGAATAATTATTGAATTAGCCTTCTTCATTTTTCACATTCAATGTGTGTTCCCTCAAAGTAAACATTGTGTTTCTGTGTTCCCCAAAAAAGTACCTATGGAATACACCTCTTTTCATTGTTCTGATCAACATCACAGCGAGGGTGCTTGTGGTTTTGATGATCTTAACCTAATTGGCTTCTATAACTCCAACTTTACCCTACTGCAATTTATATTATAGCAGTGATTCTCAACCCTGTGTGCACATTCAAATCGCTGGAAAGTTTTAAGAACACACTAATGCTAGAACCCTCTCCTAGATTTAATTGGACTGAGTACAGTGTGGACATTAGGATTTTTAATTCTTTCAGGTGATTATAATAAGCAGCAGAGATTGAGAATCATTCTTAGGCTCTATTTATTCCTAGAAATTTTATCTTTCTGTGCATGTAGTAAATCAGATCTATTTTCTATCATGTTTTCTAATGAGCTTTTGTTAATACATAGAAAAGCTATTGGTTTATGCACATTGATTTGTATACAGACATCTCAGTCAATATTTTCATCTCTTTGAGATTTTTTAACTGATAGTCAGGCTTACCAGGTATGTGAACTTATCTGTATTAGTTTCCTATTGCTATGGTAACAAATTCCCACAAACTTAGAGGCTTAAAGCAACCCAAGGTTATTACCTTACAATTCTTGAGGTCAGAAGTCTAAAGGAAGAGTCCACACAGTTGCATTCTTTCTGGAGACTGGAAGGAAGAATTCATTTCCTTGCCTGTGCCAACTTCTAATGACTGACCACATTCCTTGGCTCATCACCTTCCTCTGTCCTCATACCCAGCATCATAGCATCTTTTCTCCTCTCTGACCTCTGCTTCTACCCTCTGACTCCAACCCCACCACCTCCCTCTTCTAAGGACCCTTGTGATTACACTGGGCCCACCCAGGTAAACCAGGATCATCTCCACATGTCAAGGTCTTTAATTTGCATCTGCAAAGGTCCTTTTGCCATATAAGGTAATATATTCACAGATTCTGGGTATTATGATGTGGACAACTTTGAGAGGTCACTATCAACCTACTATATTATCTTAATATTATGATAAATTGCCTCCTCCTTTCCAATTTTTATGCCTCAATTCTTTCATCCTTTGGCTTTGCCCAGTTCTTCCCCTCTTCCTTTTTAAAATAATTTTGTACTCTCTCTATATATATTCTATGTATATGATATATTAATGATATATACTCTTATATGTATGTAAAGATTATTATTTATCTTTGAATATAGGTATTTCTCTCTGGTTCTACTACATGCTAAAACATAGTTGGGGTCAGGGTTGTGCTGTGGCGGGGTATGCTGCTTAGAATAGTGTCTTTTATGCTGGGAGAATAGCTTTCCTCAGTTTTCAGAGTTCCCCCCTCAGAAATTTAGAAGATTATTTATATGCTCACAAACCCTGTTTATAATTAGCGTTGCTTTATCTCTGCTAGGCTGAATCAGAAGAGAATTAAACAGTCAATTGTCCCCCAAAATAAATAAATAGATGGTTTATTTCCCTCTCTCTTGTATCTACTTTATGCCAGGCCATGACTTTTGGATCTGAGGCTGTCTCAGGAAAAGGAAAGGTGACATGTATCTCTGGTATGAAACTGGATCACTAAGGCTGTGTTTCCACCTTCTTCCTAGGTCTACTCATGCTCTTTTTGTCTCATCTGAAGAGTGAACTGTTATGAGGATACCCATGTGGCTGGTTGGGGAGATAATGTGTGAGAAACAGATTGGTACAGGTTGTAGAGGGAGAGAAAGACAAGGTTATATGGTGTAGAGCCTGACTGGCTATGGTAAGAGGTTTATATTTTCTTCTCATCATCACAGATACTTGGCTTGAGAATGAGGAATGGAGTGTAGGGTAAACAAGAGTGTATGGATACCACTAATGATACCACAGGAAGGCAGGCGAGAGTTGGTCGTGACTTGGGCTGAGTTTGGGGTTATGGAGTTGGAGAGAATGGAATAGATTTAAGATATGTTTTGGAGGTAGAGCCCACATGTTGCTGTTGCATTGGTTGCAGAATAGGAAAAAAAGGACAAACAAAAAACTATTCTTAGGTTTTTAATCTTGAGCAACAGTGAAAATGATTAGACAAATTTCTGAAAGTAGAAGATTGGGAGGAGAGTAGTATTGAGAGGCAGAAATCAGTAATTCTGGCATAGGCATTTTAACTTTACAATATATAGTATGCGAAGTAAAATGTCAAATAGTCAGTTGGATATAGATATCTGGAGCTTGGGGGATATGGCAGATCATGTATAGATATATATATTTGGAAAGTCACCAGCGATTCATAGCATTTCATTCATGGGTCTGAATGGGATCAGCTAGGGAGAGGGCATAAAAGAGTAGCAGACACAGCACTGATCCCTGAGAAACTTCAACAATTAAAGACCCTGAGCTTGTTTGAAACTGTTGTGTACCCCAGAAAAGCCATGTTCTTTAATGTTCATTCAATACTGCTGGGTGGGATCTTTTGACTAAAGTTGTTCCCATGGAGATGTGACACACCCAATTGTGGGTGGGACCTTTTGATTAGGTAGTTTCCTTGGAGACATGTCTCCACCCATTCAAGGTAGGGTTGCTTACTTGAGTCCTTTCAGAGGGAATCATTTTGGAAAAAGTTCCAGAGACCTTTGGAGGTGAAGATGACTTGCCCCCAGGGAAGTCATATGAAACAAGAGAGAAAGCTAGCAGAAGCCAGCTAAGTGCCTTCCCAGATGACAGAGGTATTCCAGACAGCATCAGCCTTTCTTGAGTAAGGCAACCTCTTATTGGTGCCTTAATTTGGACATTTTCATGGCCTTAGAACTGTAAACTTGCAAATTAATAAATTCCCTTTTAAAAGTCATGCCATTTCTGGTACATTGCATTCTGGCAGCTCTAACAAACTAAAACAGACCCCGTATCTGAAGAGTAGCAGCCAAGAAGAGTGACATGCGCCAGTGTAGTTGGAAGAAAACCAGGAAATGTCATGATAGTCAAAATACAAAAATGTGTTAAGAAAAGAATGGAAAACTATATCCAATTGCTGAAAGGTCAATAAGGTGATAGAAGAGGAGTTGACATTGGAAATTGGGTTTTCCAAGACGTGGCTCACTGCTGACCCTGATAAGATCAATGCCAATTTAGTTGTTTATATTGGGTTGGCAGAAAAGTGAGTAGCAGCAAAAGCAAACAACAGAAAAAGAACATAGAAGTGTAGACAACTCTTTTAAGAATATTTGCTGGGAAGAGGGTCAGATAATGTGGCATGGCTAGAGAGGGTGTGTGGGGTCAAGATACATTATTAACTTATTTGTATGCTGGTGGGATTGGTCCCTTAGAGAGGGTGTAAGAAATGTTGCAGGAAAGAGAGGGATTGACTAAAAGACTGAAGTCTTCTAAGAGGCTAGAGGGAATTAGAGAAATTGAGAACACAAATGAAAGAGTTGTACTTTTCTGAATGACGAAAGTTTAGGATTGATTTAATTTTTTATTTTTTTTTCTGGCTGCTAGACAGAGATCACTCCAAGGCTGGGTCACATGAGTTTTGCCTTACATTTGAATCAAATATATATATATTTTTTTACCAGCAATGCCCTTCATAGTCAGTTGATTTGTGGCCATTTCTTAATTTTATTTGTGAAGGGACGTTATTGTTCTATTTTAATCCTTTTATTATTTCAGTTAGGCTGAAGAGAGGGGACAAGAAATAATGCCATCCATTCTTTGCAATATTTTAACAAAAGTCCTTGCGTAGTTTAATAAAACCACTACCACTCTTAGTTTAGTTTTATGTTTTTCCCAGAAACTCAGTCTTAAGTATTCATATCATACGGGCATGGATTATGTGTGCCTGCAGGCACTCTCTCTTTCTCTCTCTCTCTTTCTCTCACTCTGACAGCATTATTCAAATACTATGGAGTACTGCCTTAAAAATAAGCAAAGGGGTTTCTATCCTCTCAGTGTTTACCCTAAGGGCATCCCAGGATGATGCTTAATTAGAAAACATAATGATTTAAATGTATAATTCTTTTAACTAGGTCCCAAACAGTATGACTGTAATGGTATAATTTATTTTTGACAAACATTTCCAAGTTCATTTTCCAATTAGTAGGGCTGAGTTGAAATACTATTGACTAATTAATGATATTAACTTATTGTTTTCATAATGATATCACATAATCATCAATCACCCTTGAACAGTTAGGAATTTTGTGGTGGTTTGTTAACAGGTAGCATAGAATGTTGTAAAAAGCACAGAGAACTAAGAAGCTTCTATGTATATACATCTTTAAACAGATTAAAAACATAATTCTGAAAATTGGACAAATGCAATTACTCCATTTCTTCTTAGAACTGTCCCCCAAAAAGCCGAGTGACCATTCATACCTCTCTCATATCAGTTATCCAACTTTGACCTTGGAATATAGAACAAATTGTGTGAGGCAAAATTATGAAACCTAGGTTTATATCCTAGTTCTCTTACCTAAGAGCTTAGCACCGTGGACAAATCACCGATTCTAAACTAATGTTAGTTTTCTCAACTCTTCTCTAAGACTGGGATGAGAATGTTTGTCTCACTGAATTACTGTGAGAATTAAATTAGAAAATTTCTTTGAAAGCAGTTAAACGATAAAGCAATATAAAGATATATTGTCTTTGCTGTGTTTATTACTATTGTTATTGCTATCAACATTGTCATTTTGGACATGTCCCAGAGGTGGATCCTTCATAACCATTAAAAACAATGACTTATGTACATAGTAATTTTATATGCATATTTATATGAATCTAGATAGTAAACAACTTGATAGTAAGCTAAAACCAGATCTTTTTATTTGTATTCTCTTCCACATGCACATTCCCATAAATGTGTATTAAAATGTTTATTAAATGTTTCATAAGTTTGTTCTCACATTTCCTATCAACACAACCCTCAGTTTTAAAGCAGCTCACACTTATTGGGCTCTTGTTTTGAGCTAGAAACTGTCCCGAGCATTTTAAATGCAAAACCTCATTTAATCATTCCAACAGTTTATAAGGGAGAAACTGTAGTGATCTCTACCTTAAAAATGTACTTTCCTCTGTAGAAAATTTCACATTCTGGAAAGACTGTACTGGCCTTAAAACATTAGAAAGACAAATGAATCTTCTTATGATCCCACTCTTGGGGAATGTGTTTGTCCTGAGATGGGATTTATATTGAACCATCTTCAGCATCAATTACAGTTTACATTGGAAACTTCAACTTCCTTGCCTAGCATATTTTGTGACATTTTCATTAACCTCCTAATTGAGAAAAAGCTGAGCCACCAACTGTCAAGTAGAATAATCTTAAAGATGAGAGGATAATCTTCATTGACCTCCTCCCAAAAGCTGTGCAATATGGATATGAAGTTATGCCAACATGAGCCTTTGAGAACATGCTCCGTGGGGTCTGAGAATTGTATCTCTTACAGGGCCTAGCACAGTGTGAAAACCATAGGCTCTCAATAAATGTTTGCTGAATTGAACTGAATCAAGATTGCTAAATTATATGAGATAATATCAGAAAAATCAAGACAACAAATGGGAAAAAGTTATTGAGGAAATAAAGAAGATAGAAGGCAAAGTGTCCTCAATCCGTAGCAAGTATAGATATGAGGTATACTCTGTGAAAAAATTCAATGAAAGATAATTGAATTTCATCACTTGCCAAAAAAAAAAAAAAAAAGAATCAAGCAGTATGTGGAACAATCTTGAACAAAAAGCCTTTGTTCTATCAAACCATTTTATTCCTTGTGAAATGGGAAATTCAGGTGAAAATATTTTGAAGTTTTAATGCATTCATCAGTGTAAAACAGTAGTAGAATAGTTCACACCATTTAACCTATCTTTGCTCAACTACTTTCTTTAGGTGATGGGACCATATAAGTGGTGTGAGTGGAAATAGCATGGGATTGCAAATCAGATGGACAAGTTCAAATGCTATCTCTTCTACTCTGTCATTAAGCAAATTATTTGTACTCTCTGATGTTTGTTCTCAAATCTTAAGGAGCATTAGATTCACTGGGGATGCTTGTTAAAATATGGATTCCCTGGCCTCAACCCCGGAGATTTTTGTTCAGTAGATATGGGATAAGTACCTAGATTTGATTTTTAATAGGCATTCCAAGATATTCTAATGCAGATGGTCCAGGACTCTCACGTAAAGAAACAGTGCTCTAGGCATCAAGAATTCCTTATCTCTAAAGAGGAAATGATAATACCCACTGGACCAGGTGACTGGGTATCAGGTGGGGGGAGGTAAATAACACTTGTGGAATCATATAGCTCAGTGCCTGGAACATCGGAAGTGCTAAATGTTGTCAGGAGTCACTCCCAAGATATCATACAACAAAATCTACCACCACCACCACCACCACCACCACCTCTGCTCCCACAGTTTAAAGCTTTCCTGATAGCTCATGCCATTGCTGCCATGGGCAGAAAATGCACCAGGAAACCATCTAGGTGGGTGAATCAAATGTTCAGGTTCTTAACTCATCTCAGAGACAGTTCATAAAGAAAAATATATAGGACTGTACCTACAGCCTGCTGCTCTCAGTACCCCAAGTCCTGAAGCCCAGTTAGATGCAAATGCTTAAGCTCACCTGTGTCCATCAATGCCCACTTTGGTTATTTTCAGTATGGAAAATTTAATACAGCATTTCTAAAATGTCAGAAATATGGGAGGAGGCAAAAAAACAGTCTGAGTTGCTCAGAGATTAGTTATGACATGAGGCCTCCATTTTCCCTTAGGACTGGAGGAGCAAAAGGGAAATTTGTGTTATGAAAAGCCCCTACTTGTTGTGTTTCCTAGGTTGCTGGGTCTTGGGAGTTCATTGCTACTATTTGATAGGAAGCTAAAACCCTGTCTTCCTGCTGATGCTGCTGTGAGCCCAAAGATACTCCGTATTTGTCATCACCAACACTGTAAGAGTCAGAGCCCCAAAGTGCTACACTTCCGGGACTGCTAAAAGTATCTATGGCTACCTGTGCTGCTCTGACCAGAGCCAGAGTAAACAGACCCTGTGCTGTTGAGATTGCTGGACCACCTGCTGCCATTCCTCTTCATGGAGCCCCTTTACCTGAGCAGGAACCCAAGAGACTGGACTTCTGCTGTCTGAGACAGCACCCAAAGCGTGGGGATCTAGCTTTTTCCTTTCCCCTGATTTCCATTTTCCCTTCAGTGTCTCTGACTGGAAGAACCTTACCAGAAGCCAGTTAGCAAGGAAATCTGGGAGTAGTTTGTAGGCTTCTAGCTTCTTGAAATTAAGGAGATTCACAGAAAACAGGGAGTGTTTCTGAGATCCAGCCAAGTACCAGCATGACTTGCTATATATCATATAGACCTGGTAGGAAAAAATCTATTTGTGAGGAGTGTCCAGACACCAAATGATTAAAAGACTCACTCTTTACTTCTAATTTTTCTATATCTGATCTGAGGAAGCCTAAGAGAAAATTAGAGAATAAGACAATACGTTTGGAATTTTGTGAGGTGAGCTCATCAGAATTTGGGTTTTAGAAATGTCACCATGAGAGGTGAATATAAGCTTTTTGGTTGGAGTTTTCCAATCTAGTAAATATTGGTCCCTTCCTCCAATACTCACCTGCTTGATGTAGCCTATTTAATTAGTTTAACCAAGAGACTTCTTTCTCCTCTGAACTCTTTCCATACCTATTGCTGGAGACTTCTCTTAAAGCACTTATCATATGCTATTTGAGAAATATTTGTTATGTAAACAGATGACTTCCTGAGGCCTGCATTCCATGTTTTATACTTCTTCGGGACCTAGACCTAGCAAAAGTCCTTAAATATGATAGCTGTGTTAGTTATGTGATAAACGTTCGGAGATAATGATATTACAGAGTGTAACAAATAAAACGTAAATAATAAAAATGTTTTGTATAAAAATAATTTTGAATAAATATGATTTTAAAATTTTTATTTAAAAAATTTTATACTTAAAAAAATAAATAACAAAACTTTTTGCCTCCCAGGAATTCAACTCTTAAATTAGTTGACTTTGACATTGTATATATGTTGTTTGCTAACTGTCTCCTTTTTGCCTAAATATCACTTATCATTTAAGACCCAGCTCAAGTTCCAGCTTACTCTGAAACTCTCTTTGATTACTCCAGTTCTCATTGCTTTCCTTACTCCTCTGATCTCCTACCATATTCTCAGTGTGTAACATGTCGTTCAGCATTTGATTTTGTTAATAGTAGTGATACCAGTGGAGACTAATGAGTATAGGGATTAAGAGAAGTGGGTTTGGGAGCCAGACTTCAGAGTCTTTTCCTTAATTTAAAAAGTTAAGTAATTTGTCCAAGTTCAATGGCAGATAATGTTCTTGTTCTTACCTTTACTCAAAATTCTTCAATTCACTTACCAGAGAGCTAAGTCATTCACAGTATTTATGTCTCAATCAAATATCTCTGTCCTTGATGACTCTAGTCAAGCATTATTTCTTTATCCCATAAACGCTTTAATACCTAGATTCTGATATTTTTCACATTCTTCCTTGTATCATGATTATCTTATTAAGTACATACTTGTTCAATAAGCAAAAACTCTATTTAACTTCTGGATGCAGCTCTTATGGAATCAAAGGAAAAGTTGAATAACTAGACTTCAGGAAGTGTATTTCTGAGAACTTCAGCAGTATGAGTTCATGGAATTGCCTTCTAGTTTTTCACTGTTGCTATGAGTCAGCTACAAATGATCTAACTTCCCACCTTTGTATTCAGATTCTCAGTGAAGAAGAGCTACAGACAACTATGTGAAGGTTCTCCCCAGTTAGTTGATCAATTAGTGGGGGCAGGAGTATGGGAAGTAATATACAAACAGGGCAGTTGGGGTTGCAGCAATGTAGGCTGGAAGATAACTGTAATTTATATGCTCTAGTAGAATATAAATGTCTTGATAGCAAGGTCCGTGCTCACTCATCCCCATTCCTCATTTTACCTAAAACATTTATTTCTACATAGTAAGTAGTCAAAGCATTTTGGAAGGAAAGAAAGAAAGAAGGAATTCAATGGCGGGCATGCTTTCTTGATTTACAAATGCTATTATAAACTCCTTAAGGACAGAGAACATATTTTATATTGCTATAGCCTCCTATTTCAAGGCATAGGTTAGTTCTTGTTATACATAATTAAGATTCTGTCAATATCATTAAGTCTGATCCTCTAACGTTACTTTTGGAAAATAAGGCATTCAAGAAGCAGCTTCAAGATAAAATTGTCTCTCAAAATGGCTCCTTTTGTCATTTTATTCTCCAACATTTTATTGTGAAAACTTTCAAAGCTATAGAAAAGTGATAAAAATAATCCACACTTGTTTGCCACACTTGTTCCTGCTCTCTCTCCCCTCCCATCTCTCTTTCCTGAACTATGTGTAATACATGACACTATGTAAACACCATGACACTCCACCACTATATGCCTCAGCATATATATCCTATGAACAAGGACATTCTCCTATATAACCGAAATTCCATTCTCACAGCCAAGACATTTAACATGGAATCACTGATGTTACCTTATACACACAATTCATATTCAAATATCCCCCCAAATTTCCTTTGTATATATTTTGATGTAATCCAGAATCCAATCAAAGTGCACAAATTACGTTTGGATTTTCCCTTGTCATTGAATAGGCATACTGTAGGGTGATATTTTGAGCCTGTATAAATATCCTGTTCCTCAGTGTTTTGGTTTGCTAAGTGCTGCTAGAATGCAAAATACCAGAAATGGAATGGCTTTTTAAAAGGAAATTTATTATGTTACAATTTTACAGTTTTACAGCCATAAAAATGTCCAAACTAAGACATCCAGAGAAAGATACCTTGATTCAAAGAAGGCCAATGTCTGTAACATGGGAAGCCACATGGCTGGCATCTACTGGACCTTGGTCCCAGTACCATTGCTTCCAGCTTCTGATGCCAGTGGTTTCCTTTCTAAGTGTCTGTGGGCCTTCACTTAGTTCCTCTGGGACACAATTCCATGTTCTGGCTTACTAAGCAACTCATGAGAAGGCACATAGTGACGTATCTTAGGCTTTGCATCTCCAAATGTCCGTGTCTAGGCATCTGTTCTCTCTGTTGGCACTCCAAGTATCTTCAAATGTCTGCATCTCTTGATATTGTGAGCCATTGATTGTACACCATGTATGGAATGTTTGTATATTAGGAATGTTCATGTTTGTATATTGTTTGGTTTGTCAATTAAAAATAATAATAATAAAATTAAATTAAAAAAACACTTTAGAACATAAAAAATATATATATGTAAGGCAAGCAAACACCAAGAAGGAGTCATGAAACTCAACTATAAAATGAATTTATATGTGGAGAAACAGAGCTAATATGGCAGGCAAAATAAGATTTTAGAATAGGTATAACAAATATCCTAAGACAGATAGAAGAGGATATATTGTATCATTAACAAAGAGATTATAGATTTGGTAACCAAAATAAAAAACTCAACAGATAGGCCAAGCATCATAATGAGTGTAGCTAAGGAAAAAATTAGTGAGCTGGAAAACTGAAGAATTCTCTCTAGAACTACACCATCTAATATGGTAGCCATTAGCCACATATGGCTACTGAGCACTTTGATATGTGCCTGGACTGAACTAAGTTACGCTGTAAGTTTAAAACACACACTGGATTTCAAAGACGTATAAATAAGGAATGCAAACTAGCTCAATAGTCTTTTTTCTTATTGACAATATGTTGAAATGATAAATTTGGGATATACTTGTTAAATACAAATATGTTATCAAATTTTTTAAAAATGTCTACATCTCTCTCAGCTCTGAAGCAACTCCAAAATGTTTCCTGTTTTAAAGGACTCCAGTAAATTAATCAAGACCCACCTCGAATGGGTGGAGTCACATCTCTATCTAAACAGAAAGTCCCACCCACAACTGGGTGTGTCACATCTCCATGGAAACAACCCAAAGTTTCTACCCCACAAGACTGGATCAGAATTAAGAGAAACACGGCTGCCCCAACGAGACTGCAACAGGAAAAAGGACATGGCTTTTCTGGGGTACAACAGCTTCAGACTAACATACTCACAATCTTTCACCAAACTGTTTTAGCATCCACTGATAATCTTGCCTGAATGAATTATTATATTGGTGGCAGAAAAATGGTTATATGCTAACACTATCACTTCTTCTACATATATTAGCTGGCATTCTCCTGTAAAGAAGAGCATATCACACACAAACACAAACCCATTTTTTGTTTCATTATGGATTCATGAATTCTTTTGTCAAATCATTATACTATAATCAATTACCATCATTATTTTTCACACTTATATTTCCCAAATTTTGCCAATGAAAGACTCTTTATTCAGCTTCCATGTCCATTTGACATGTTCCCATTAGTTTTCAATACTTCTTTACTTTCAAGCACCAAAATATTCTCAGGCTCACCTTATATTTTCTCTGTCCCAGTCCTGGAAATACCCATTTTTCAAATGAGCCCTGGTTCCTTTTATTAGATATTTAGAGGTCCACTTTTCTTTATGAAACCATTTTAACTCAAGCTCTTTAAACCCAATTTTCAGAAAGCAATTTGCTAGTGGGCCACTTCATTGTCTATACATAACCTCAAAATGGTATTGATTTGAAACTCAAACACTAATTGAATTGCTTCAGGAGGTGTGATTTATGTTCTCACACTTTCCCTGTCTGTGCTGCAAAGACTAGCAGACAAAAATATAGGGTGTAAAGTAAAATTTGTTTAATTACCTGAGAAGACATGATGAGTAGTTTATATCTCTACCTATGTGCTTCTGTAATTTAAGCCATAATGTGCATTATATAAATACAGTGCCTTGCTGGCCTAGAAGTTTTTTTTCCCATTAAATACCTTTAGTATGTCCTCTGTCAAATTGTGCTCAGATTATCTTATTAGCTCAGTATACTATCCTAAGGTAGGGGCTGGCAAACCTTTGGTAAAGGAAAAAACAATAAATATTTTAGATTTTGTAAGCCATTTGATCTCTGTCGCAACCATTCAACTCTACAACTGTAGCTTAGAGTCAGCCATAAAAAACATGTGTACTTTGTTCTCAATACAACTGTATTTGCAAAATCAGATATTGGATCATAGTTTGCCAACTTGTGCTCTACACAAAACAAAAGTAACAATAATTATGACTATTACTTTCATATTATTATTATTAATACTATAATAAAATTTGGCAATAGTCCTAGAACCGAAGAAATCCAGTTTTCAGGTTTTTTTCCTACTTTTTTCTAATCTTTAGCCTATCCATTTTTTTTTCACAGATACTCTCTTCCTTTCCCCATATTTTTTCTACCCTCTCTGAGTCCATGTGCAGTCACAAGAGACAGTTCCTTTTCATATTGACAGCTTCCCACCTCACTCGTCTGCGTTGTTCTGCCTTTACGCCTGCAAGCTCTCCCACCCTTCACGGGAAAGCAAAAGTGTCCAGGATCCAACCCTCCCAATGACAACCCTCAACCATTACAATTCCATAAATGCACTTCTACAGAATACCAGAATAAACATGAAAATTCACCTGAATACAAGGGAGATATACAAAGGTCAATAGTGTTATCAACAATTCAACCATTCACAGAATGTTGTAAATGAAAAAATATATATCCTTAATTCAGAATTGCAACAAAGAAGATATGAATCCAGAAATAATCTTAACCCAAAATATTTGACATGTATAGCAAGATAATCTATAAACTTCTGAGAGACATATAAAATGACTAAACTATGGAAAGTTAACCTAAATTAATCAATGGAAAGTTTGAATATGATGAAGGCATAACATACCCATGAATGTATTTGCCTAAATTCAATCCTCATCAAAATTTCTGTAGTTCTTTTGTGAGTTTTTAAGATTAAGCTGAAGTATGCATACATACTTATGTGTATAAAATCATTATCTGAGAGAGGATTTTTATAAATCTAGAGATAATAAAGCAGTAAAAATCAATTAATAAAAGCACATGAATATTTAAAACATATTATAAAAATTTTATAACCAAAACTGGAATATCAACGAACTGGAGAAAATATGCCACAAAAATGAGTTGAGAGAAATTGTCAAAATGCCAGTAAAAATGGGCATTGAAAGACACGGAAGCTGGAAGAAAGAAGCAGATGTAGGAGCTCATACATTTGAATAATCAACCATGTCTTTGGCTGTAACATACAAATTAAAAAATAATCTTGTGTTTGCCTAATTCAACTAGTAAGTGAATAAAAGACAATAGATGCAGTCACATTCACACATGCATTAGCGGTACTTTTTGGTATAAAAATGAAGTATTGGCACTCATAACTTGATAACATTTTAAATGCTTTCCTACTTCTCCTCTATTCCTGACCACCTTTCCTCCTTCTCTATTGAATTTGCCATTTCCTACACAGGTGCATTACAGAGGATGCCAAGTATAAGTCAGCAGATGTTGCAGAAGAAAAATAAGAAAAAAATAAAAGCTTACCGCTTTTCAAAAACATAAAGATGTACTACTTGAAGTGCATAGGGTCAGACTACACATTTCTATTTGTTGAGTTTATTTTTACACTTCTCAATGGTGGGTTTTTACTTTTGCCAACAGTAGAAAGTCTTCCTGTATTTCATGAGATGTAGCAATGGAGGTGATTAGAGGCAGCTGTGGTGGCAGGGGAAGTCCTGCACATTTGAAGTCTAGTTCGTCTTTACGAAGACAAGCAACCTGAATGGTAGAGCTCATTGTTTGCTGGGCAGTTGGTAAAGAAGCTGGACTGGCTCCACCGTGCTCTCGAGACTTTCCAGAAGACAGAGTTATAGGGGTTTAGGATGGCTTGTTTTACTCATGTAAGAATGATGATTTTGGTTCACCTTCCCATGTCCATCTGATTCCCACTTCAGTTTAGTGTGTGTGAGTCTTTTGTGACCTGTGTTTGTCATTGTGCCCTATATTTACCAAAAACTTTGCAGGGATGCATTTCGAAGGATCTTCTCAGTCACTTTGAAATGTACATAAAGTAAATTAAGTAATAGTTTCCGCTCTCTGGGACCAGCTCTTCTGCCACAGGGATGACGAATGGGCAGCATTGGTTATGGGTAATTATGGGTACTGGAAAGTTAGGGTAGGTACTGGGTAATTATGGGTACAACATTTTATCCACTTGTAATTGTATTGCACCTTGCCATTTTGCACGGGTTTCATTGCTTAAAGCCTCCCTGATACCTTTTTTGTAATTTTAGACTAGGTAGAATAGTACACATCATATATTTATTCTTGAGGAGAGAAAATACCAGTATCTTTCTGGGAAAATAAAAGAAGCAAATTTCTATAATAACTATGCCATGACTAACTGTAGTATGTTAAAACCTATCAGCTTAGAAAGTGAAAATAATTACAGAGGGACCATAAGTGTAAGTGGACTCTCAGTAACTGATTCAACAGACAGACAGTTCTATTGCCACAGATGGAAATGCATTTCCCCAGAGAAAATGACTAACTGAATTTGTGCCAACTAGATTTCATTCTGAGAAATTGTGAAACAAATGTATTTTGAGTCTTTCATTAGTTCAATAGCATTTTTTCCTTTTTTGTAGAGGGAAATAAAATTAATTTCTTTGTGTATAACGTGGGAGCTAAGTTGCTGGGTTTTTTCTCACTTTCCTCCCATCCTTTCATAATAATTAAAGTTACAAGAAATATAAGTGGAATAGACATGTCTGCTTTGAATATTTGGATAACATGGAGAGGCCATAGAATTTCCATTCCTAATGATGTTTAAAAGTAAAACACCCATCTGACCTAGATGGTATAGTGCCTAATGTATTCTAATCATCCTGAAGTTTCCCAGTAATTACCCACAGTTCCAGATACATAATAAAAGTTTAATAAATGTTTTTTTGAAAGCAAGACACTGAATTCTAGAGACAGAGAACTGGATAAAGTGATCCCTGGAATTCTCTTACATTCCTACAATTTTAAAGCAGAAATAGGGAAATTAAATTCCTACATTCATTAAAGCAGAAAACCATGGAGTAAAAAAAATGAATTTATGACATAATCATAATTGCATGATTGGCTTCATCCAGTTTATCACATAAAAACTCACATACATGTTCCATTTTGGCTGGGTAAACTTTCTGACGATGAAAATCATTTTCATTTCCTTTCAAATACCTTTACAATATCAGCATCCCTAAATTATTGGTTAAAGCTGTCAGATACTGTCTATAAATATGTCTGTGGAACTTAATGGAAATGTTTTCCTTTGCATTGTGAAAAACAATGGACATCATTCTAATGCTTGCATTCATCATTGAAGTAAGGTTTTGCTGGAAGGAAAAGCATTAAGCAACTGCTTTGATCAAAACCGGTATTTGTTGCATGAAACATGGAACAAACTCAACAATAGTTTCTTTTGATTTATTCATTGCAGATGTGCATAACATTAAACTTCTTATTCAGAACAGCAATTTTACTGCAATTTGGGTGCAGTCATTATTTGCAGTATAATAGTGCACTCTGCAGGATTTCATTTCTAAATGTGAGATGTGCTAATTATGCCTTTGAGAGAGACAAGGAAAGATGGGGAAGACAAGGAAAGAGAAAGGAAGGGAGGAAACGATGAAGAAAGAGAGAGAATGAGTCTAAGGGAAAGAACACACAATCAGGAAAGGATTTGTGGAATAGTGGAAAAAAAAAAAAAAAAAGACCTGAATAGTCTTACCATATTGTCAAGCCCAGTTTACCAGGATAGGAAATATGTAATTAGGGGTGGGGAGTGCGGGTGGAAAGTGTGGGAAGAGTTCATTTGACTGCAAAGTAGTCTATGTTATACCTCTTGAGAGCATGAATTGGACAGAGGATATATTTATATTTTATATATATATAAATTATATATAAAAATATATATATTTATATTTGTATATATATATAAATACGATATATTTCCATCCTGTAAGAAGAAAATCACCAATGACTTTTACTGTATGCCTCTGTGTTAACCGAAGAAACAGGTTAGATAAGGCTCTGTGCAGGGATTTCAAATAGGTTTCATCATGTGTGCAAATTTTGATCAACTAGTGCTATGTACAGTGGACACAGGAGAAAGAGAGTAGCAGCACAAGTGCCATGCATTTACTATCCCTTGTTATGGTAAAAAGAATAATGAATTGGCAGTCAGAAGACCCTACTCAAGTCACAGTGTTATTACTTTGTTGCGTTAAAATGCCATGCTTTGGAACAAGGTCTTCCACTCAATATGTATCTGTTAGAATAAAACACTCCCTCAATACACAGTGCTGAAGTACCCTGATTTTGAATGGTGCAGTCAAGTTTGCAGTGTGCTTTCCCTTTGTCACTCTCACCCAATCCTGATACCAACACTGTGGAGAAGGAGGTACTAACAAGCATACTGGAGGGCAAAAAGAACCAAGGAGGCTGTCAAAGTGATTTGGATTGTAATTCTGGCTTCTCTAAATTAGTGAGGATTATAATAGCTCACTATAATACTGACACACACACACCTCCCTCCGCCTGCCAGTGAGAACAATAGTGCCCATGCTGCAATGGGCATTACTGCTCCTCTAATCGGGACTGGCCTTGAGACTTACCATGACCAATAGAATGCAGCAGAAGTAATGTTCATGAATCTGGAAGCTAAATGTTCAGATTCCTTTCAGCTTCTACTTTCCCTCTTTTGGAATCCTGAGACGGCCATGCCTGGAAAAAAGCCAGTCTAACAGACTGATCTGGTAGAGGTTGAGAGAGGGAAGAGAAATGAAGAAACTTAGTTGGCCCCAACTTCCAGGTATGTAACTGAGGCCTTCTTGGAAACTCCTGCTCAGTTGACCTATCAGATGAGAGAAACCACATAAGTGATACAAGCTGAGACCAGCAGACGACCCTCTAGATTGCCAGTCTACAAAATCATGAGAAATAATAGGTCATCATTGTTTTATAACACTAAGTTTAGAATGTTTTGTTACGCAGTAGTAACCAACTGATACAAGGACAATGCCTATATTGTAGGGTTGTAAATAAATATTGTATATAAATAAGATAATATATTGTGCAGAATGCCTAAAACATAAAGAACTGTGTGAAAAGTGAATAGTATCATCATCTTCCTTTTACATGTGTGTGATATCTTGCTTACCATTATTAAATGACATGCATGGTCACGCAGCTTTTAACTGTGAGGCAACTTGTATAGAGATTAAGAGCAAGAACAAATATTCAGAGGCCGTACTACCTGATTTCACTGCTCCTTGGTGTGAGAACTCTGGAAAGCTGCCCATCTGTAGGATGGAGCAATAATTGTAACTGCCTAACAGGGTTGTTATGAAGATTACTGGAGACGATGCAATTAGCACAGTGCCCGGAGCACAGTAAGCCCTTAATAAAGTGGTATCTGAGTATCTTAGAGTAAGTTTCCATTTTGAAATATCAAAGTTTTTAAATCCTTCTTTAGCAAATGTTTCTACTGAATAGAGGAGATTCTGTGGGTCCCGAAGCCAGTCTAGGGTTTCAGTCCAATCAAGGACATAGACCAGACTAAGAGTACGAGATGGCTTACACTTAGTTCACACCACCAGGGCGTGAATTTAGAGCATCATATACAGTATCCAGATGGCCCAGCAGACAGGCATGGGCAAATGTGATACACCCGAGAACAGACTATCAGTCAGGGGTTGGTGTTGAAATAGGTAAAAGATAACAGATGAAGAAATGAGTTTAAACTAAGATGGTTGTGGTGGTTTGGAGCTTACGTACTCCCAGAAAAACATGTTCTGAAACTTACTGCATTCCTGTGGGTGTGAACCCATTTTAAGTAGGACCTTTTGATGAGGTTACTTCGGTTAAAGCATGACCCAGTTCAACTGGGATGTGGTCTTAATCCTATTACTAGGGTCCTTTATAAGTGGAATGGAATTCAGAGAGAGAAAGCCACAGTGAGCAGAAGCTGATGGTCAACAGAACTCAGAAGGGAAGAGAGAGGCCAGGAGAGACTACCATGTGTCAGAGGAGCCCAGGACCAAGGACCACCAGCAGCCACCTCCAGATGCCAATCTTCAGGAAGAAAGCATCACCTTTCCTGATACTTGATTTGGACATTTTTCCTAGCCTCAAAACCAGGAACTATTAAATCCCCATTACTTAAACCCACCTATTGCATGATATTTCTTTGCGCATTCAAGGAAACTGAAACAATGGGGATTTTTACCCAGTGTGTTACCAACACTTCATCTCAAGTAGAACAAGTGCTGCTGGCTCTATGTCATCTTTTCAAGCATAATTGAGGGCATGTGTTGCTAAGAGTTAGTCAATGTTGGAGTCCTGTATTAGTTAAGGTTGTCCAAGAAGGAGATGCCAAGATAGGATTACATTTTCAAGGACTTTATTAGAGGAAACACCTATGTGAGAGAAAATGGAGGGTCATCAAACTATGGTGCAAGTCTGACACCTAGTGAATAAAAAAGGGAGAGAAAGTTGGGTAGAAGCATCTTAGACCACCATGAGGCCTAAGGAATGCTTGACAAGGTCTTTAGAGAATCCTCAAGACAAAGTTGTTCATCAGAGAAGTTCCATGTCTCCCAGGAGTGGGTCAGCCTTAGAATTCTTGCCAAACTCGGCCATTGGCTGGAAGCAGACCATGGAAAGCATGGCCTCAGCACAAACACAGCAACAGATTTCAAAGCACAGAAACTGGGGACCTCATTCAATCACACCTCCACAACCGGTGGTCTGCAAGGCACATTCTCCTGGCCACCACAAGCCCAGTAGAGTAAAGCTGGGTTGAGAGGTGCTATGTCCGTCAGGAAGTCACTGATATTCTGGAAAAATTACTAGCATGTTTCCATTGTAAATATAAGGATGATATACAAATTTTACAGCTAGTCAGAGATTGTTCTTAAGCTCACCAAGGAAGAGAAGGTATCAGGGACTAGAAGAGTTTTGCCTCAAAAAAGTTTGTTTGTTTCTGAGATACTGGTTTTACCTCAAGTGATATCTCTTTTTGCATAATTGATAGACAAAGATCTGTCCAGGGCTGGTTGAGCAGAGTGTTGAAAAGGTATCAGTAAAGTTTAAATAGTTGTTCTGACATCTCTGCTAATAAGAATAACTGCTGCTCCACAGAGAAAGATGAAAAGAGGCTGAATGCATATTTGAAATCAAAGAATCTTTATCATCGCCTGTGTTTCAAAGAATGCTATTTCATTATGATATGAATGGGGATTTATAGCTCTGAAAGTGATCAGAGTTACAGAGTTTCTTACATGAAATTATATAGTATTTTAATGTTGACAACACAAACCCATTTTCAATTTAATTCATAAAAAGTATGATTTCTAGAGTATTCTCTCCAAATATTTCTACTAAGTTAGACATTGATTCCTATAAGTATTTATCAATACTGTAATAGTTTTTCTGCCTCTTCTTTTAGCTATTCGGTAGAATAAGAAAGACCAAACCAAAATCCATCTCCAGAAAAAATTTCCAATATTTACTGGAGCTCCTTGAGAGCAGAGAAAATGTATGTCATCTCTAGAACCACCACATAACTGCTCAAAGGCACCCAGAGAAGGGAGTGAGTGGAGGTCTGAAATCACCCATGCTCTGCTCATCATGTTGTATAACCTAACACAGAGTTTTGTCTTCCCAGAGAAAAGGGGGGATTATTCTAATGAGCACAAAGTTGCCATACAACTAATAGTATCCTGAGAATATCTTTAAATCCTATGTGTGCTCAACCATAGCACCTGGTAGGTACTCAGTATAAAATAAGCGAAATAATTATGAGTCAGTAAAAGGAGTATATAGTCCACTGTTCAAATGCATGGTACAGAATATAGTTCCTCTAAGCAATCAGAATTTAGAGACACAGCCAAAGGCTATAGCAGCCTTGGAAACCTGTCTTCATAACAGAATCAATTCTCAAATTGATCAATTCTCCAAAAGAGAAGCAAGTAGAGCAGGAGACTGAATGGGGTAGTCTCATGGTGGGAGACTTATAAGACAGCAAAACATAAGGAGGGAAGCCAATGATGGTAGATATGGCAGAGACAGTATCCCCATTTAGGGAATCCTAAAAGGATCTCTGAAATGAAGCCAAATAAAATGTAAATCACTAGTCATCACATTATCACAATCACTGTTGTATATTCCCCAAAGGAGATAAACAAATAGAACAGATCATGAAAGGTGATGTAGGACATTGGAAGGATTTTTGGTTTTCCTTGCGAATGAAACTGGAAGCCATTAAATGGTCTTGAGCAGAAATGATCTAAACTAGCCTTTAAAATTTATACAATCATCTGGTTGTTGTGCTAATATTTGATGATAATGGAGCAAACAGAGACATGTTATTTGAAGTTCACTTCAGTAACCCAGGTGAGAGATAATGGTGGCTTGGACCAGCATGTTGACAGCAGAGATGTTGAGAAGTACCACATGTAAATGTAGTATACTAGGCATAATGCCAATAAAATATGCATTGAATATCTAAATTGCTGACCCTTCAATTGACCCTTCTCCATAGACAATAATGTAATGGAGAAAATCTCTTTCTATAAATACCTGTTAGGCTCAGAGCAAATTGAAGTAAACAAATACTGTTCTCAATTCTGTTTTTTTTTCTTATTGATGTGCAAATATTTCAGGACAAATATTTTTATGAGTACTTTCTTTTCGCTTCCATTTAGTTAGTTCTTTTAATAAATAATTTTAAAAGATGACAACATCAAATAAATCAGCTCTATTATGATTATTTTATATGCTTTGCCAAATTTAGATGTTGAAACTTCATTGGCATTTTTAATTTTTTGTCAACCAGGTAGAGAAAATAAATTTTTCCAGTTTAAAAAAAGGTATCATCAAAGAATTCTTACCATGTGTCAAGATATTTCAGGGTGTAATTATCCAGTTTCTAAGCAAAGTCTTGTATGTTAGTGTTTCCTTTTTAGGGCTGAATAATAGTCCATCATATGTACATTACACAGTTTGTTTATCCATGAATTAGTTGATGGATACTTGGGTTGATTCCATCTTTTGGCAAATGTGAATAATGCCACTATGAACATTCGAGTTCAAATGTCTGTTCATGTCCCTGCTTTCAGTTCTTCTTAGTATATACCTAGGGACAGGATTGCTGGACCATATGGGAGTCCTATATTTAGCTTCCTGAGGAACTGCCAAACTGCCTTTCAAAGCAGCTGCAGTGGTCTACATTCCCACCCGCAGTGAATAAATGTTCCTATTTTTCCATATCCTCTCCAGCACTTGTTTTCTGTTTTGTTTTGTTTTCTTTTCTTTTTTATAATGGCCATTCTAGTAAGTGTGAAATAATATCTCCTAATGATTTGCGTTTCCCTGATAACTAGTGATGTTGAGCATCTTTTCATGTACTGTTTAGCCATTTGAATTTCCTCTTTGGAAAAGTGTCTATTCAAGTCTGCCCACTTTTTGAGTTGTTTTGACTTTTTATTATTGAGCTGAAGATTTTCTCCCATAGAATAGGCTGACTTTTCACTTTCTTGACAAAGGCCTTTGAAGCACAAAAGCATTCAGTTTTGAGAACATCCCATTTATGTGTTTCTTCTTTCACTGCTTGTGCTTTGGGTGTAAGGTCTAAGAAATCACCTTCTATTACAAAATCTTGAGGCTGCTTCCCTACACTTTCTTCTAGGAGTTTTATGGTCCTAGATATAATGTTTAAGTATTTGAACTAAACATTTAGTTTTTTAAATCGGTGTGAGATATGGGTCCTTTTTCTTTCTTTTGGATATAGATATCCAGTTCTCCCGGCACAATTTGTTGAAAAGACTTGTCCCAGTTGAGTGGACATGTCAAAATCAATTGACCACAGATGTGAGGGTCTATTTCGGAATTCTCAATTTGATTCCATCGGTCAATAGATCTATCCTTATGCCAGACATACTATTTTGACAACTGTAGCTTTGTAATATGCTTTAAAGTCAGGAAGTATGAGTCCTCCAAATTCGTTTTTCTTTCCCAAGATGTTTTTCACTATTCAGGGCCCCTTGTCCTTCCAAAATAAATCTGATGATAGTTTTTCCATTTCTGGAAAGTAGACTGATTGAATTTTTATTGGTATTGCATTGAATCTGTAAATCAATTTGAGTAAAATTGACATGTTATGATATTCAGTATTCCAGTCCATGAACACAGAATATCCTTCCATTTAGTTAGCTCTTCTTTGATTTCTTTTAACACCACTTTGTAGTTTTCTGTGTATAGGTCCTTTACATCCTTGGTTAAATGTATTCCCAGATATTTGATTCTTTTTGTTGCTATTGAAAGTGGATTTTTTTTTCTTGATTTCCTCCTCAGATTGCTCCTTACTAGTATATAGAAACATTACTGATTTTTGCATGTTGATCTTGTACCCCACCACTTCACTGAACTCATTAATTAGCTGTGCTGTAGATTTGGGGGGGAATTTGTGACTATAGGATTATGCCATCTGCAAACAATGAAAGTGTCACTTTTTCATTTTCAATTTGGATGCCTTTTTTTTCTTGCCTAATTGCTCCAGCTACAACCTCTAGCACAATGCCAAATAACAATGGTAACAGATTTTAGAGGAAAAACTTTAAGTCTTTCACCAGTGAGTATGATATTAGCTGTGGGTTTTTCTATGCCCTTTATCATGTTGGGGATGTTTTCTTCTATTTCAATTTTTTGAAGTGTTTTTATCAAGAAAGGATGCAACATTTTGTCAAATGCCTTTTCTATGTCAATTCAGATGATCATTTGCTTTTACCCTTTGATTTGTTAATTTAGTGTATTACATTAATTTTCTTGTGTTGAACATCCTCATATACCTGGGATGAAACCCACTTGACCATGTGTTTAATTCTTCAAATGTACTATTGGATTCTATTTGCTAGTATTTTTTGAGGATTTTCATATCTATATTCATTTGGGAAATTGCTCTATAAATTTATTTTCTTATAGTATCTTTGTCTAGCTTTAGTATTAGGGTGATGTTGGCTTCATAGAATGAGTTAGATAGTATTCTCTCCTCTTCAATTTTTTGGAAGAGTTTGAGAAGAATTGGTATTAATTCTTCTTGGAATGCTTTAGGAATTCACTGGTGAAGCCATCTGGTCCTGGGCTTTTATTTGTTGAGAAATTTCTGACAACCATTTCAATCTCTTTACTTGTGTTTGGTTTCTGAAGATCTTATATTTCTTCTAGGGTCAGTGTGGGCTGGTTATGCATTTATAGGAAGTTGTCCATTTCATTTAGTTGTCTAGTTTGTTGACATACCATTACTCATAATATCCTCATGATTTTTCTATTTCTGTAGAGTCAGAAGTAATGTCCCCCTTATTGTTTTTATTTTATTTATTTGCATTTTCTCTTTTTTTTTCTTATCAGTCTAGCTAAGGGTTTGTCAATTTTATTGATTTTCTCAAAGAACCAACTTATGGTTTTGTTGATTCTATTGTGTTTTTATTCTCAATTTCATTTATTTCTGCTCTAATCTTTGTAATTTATTTCCTTCTATTTGCTTTGGTGTTAGTTTGCTGTTATTTTTCTAGTTCTTCCAGGTGTGCAGTTAGTCTTCAGTTTTCTTCTTTTTTAATGTAGGAATTTAGGACAATAAATTTCTCTCTCCATACTGCCTTTGCTGCATCCCATAAGTTTTAATATGTTGTGTTCCTGTTTTCATTCATCTTGAGATATTTACTGATTTCTCTTGCAAATTTTCCTTTGACCCACTGAGTGTTTAAGAGTGTGTTGCTTAATCTCCATAAATTTGTGAATTTTCAAGTCCTTGGCCTGTTACTGATTTTCAGCTTCATTCCATTATGATCAGATAAAGTACTTTGTATAATTTCAATCTTATAAATTTCTTGAGGACTGTTTTGTGACCCAACATGTAGTTTATCTTAGAGAATGATCCATGAGCACTTCAGAAGAATGTATAGCCTGCTGTTGTGGGGGCTATAATATTTTGTAAATATCTGTTAGGTCTAGTTCATTTAACCTATTATTCAAGTTCTGTGTTTCCTTATTGATCCTCTGTCTAGATGTTCTATCTATTGACAAAAGTGGTATATTGAAGTCTCCACTATTATTGTAGAGCTGTATATTTCTCCATTCAGTGTTACCAGTGTTTGCCTCATGTATTTAGGGACCCCCTGGCTAGGTGCATAAATCTTTATTGTTATTTCTCCTTGGTGGATTGCCCCTTTAATTAATAGGTAGTCTTTCATTGTCTCTTTTAACAGTTTTGCATTTAGAGTCTATCTTGTCTGATATTAGTATAGCTACTCTACTCTTTTCTGTTTACTGTTTTCATGGAATATCTTTTTCCAACCTATATGTGCCCTTGGGTGTAAAGTGAGTGTCTTGTAGACAGCATATAGATGCATCATATTTTTAATCCATTCTGCCAGTCTATGTCTTTTGATTGGGGAGTTTAATCCATTAGCATTCAATGTAATTACTGTAAAGGCAGAAATCTCTCTTCTTTTCTAATGTAAACATTTAAAGCTAAAAATTTCCCTCCTAGCACTGTCTTTACTGAATCCCATAAGTAGTCAAATGTCATTTTTTCATTTTCATTCACCTTGAGGTATTCCCTAATTTTGCTTGTGATTTTCTCTTCAACTCATTGTTTTAAGAGTATGTTATTTAATTTCAACATGTCTGTGAATTTTCCATTTCTCCCTCTGTTATTGATTCTTGGCTTCATTTCATTGTGGTTAGAGAATATATATTGTATGATTTTTATAGTTTTGAATTTGAGACTTGTTTTATGACCTAACATATGGTCATGTGCACTTGAGAAGAATGTATATCCTATTTTCATTGTGTGAAGTGTTCTATATATGCCTATTATATCTAGTTGGTTTAGAGTATTGTTCAAGTTTTGTACTTTCTTATTGATATTCTGACTGATGTTCTATCCATTATTGAAGGTGATGTATGAAAATCTCCTACTATTAATGTAAAACCATCAATTTATTCCATCAAATCTGTCAGGATTTGCTTCATATATTTGGGGGATCTGCTGTTAGGTGCATATTTATTTATAATCGTTGCATCTTCTTGCTGAATTTTCCCCTTGTCAGTGTATAATGACTGTCTTTGTCCCACATAACTGTTTTTTACTTAAAGTCTATTTTATCTGATATTACTATAGCTACCCTAGCTCTCTTTTGGTTGCTACTTGCATGGTGTATATTTTTTCACCTTTTTACTTTCAACCTACTTGTCTCTTTGAATTTATGGTGAGTCTTGCAGCAGCATAGAGTTAGGTCATGCTTTTTTATCCATTCTGCTAATCCCTGCATTTTAACTGGAGAGTTTACTCCATTTACAATTAAAGTCACTACTGATAATGCAGGACATTCTTCTGCATTTCACTAGTTAGCCTTTGTATGTCTTATAACTTCTTTTTTGTCCCTCATTTCTTCAACTAATGCCTACCTTTATACTTATTTGCTTTTTGTGTTGTACCATATTGAGTGCCTTCTCTTTTCTGCCAAGATATATTTTTCATCTATTTTATTATGGAGTAAAAATTTAAATCCTAAGTACATAAAAATCATGTTTGGTTTGATACCAACTTATCTTCAATAGCATATGCATATACTTTTCTTATATCCCTCTGTACCTGCACCTTTTTTGTTTGCACTTTTTAACACTTATATCTTTGCACATTATATGTCCAAAGCTATACCTTTATGATTAATTTTTATGCATTTTCATTGTAGCACCTGTAGGAAGTAGAAAATAGAGTCACATAGCAAACAATACACTACAATAATACTGGCGTTTATAATTGCCCAAGTGATTGACTTTACTGCAGGTTTTTATTTCTTTATGCTATTCTGAACCATAGTTTATGTCCTCTCCTTTCAGTCTGAAGAACTGCCCTAGCATTGCTTGTAAGGCAGATTTAATGTTGATCAACTCCCTCAGCTTTTGTTTATCTGTGAATGCCTTAATCCTCATTCATGTTTGATAGAAAGTCTTGCCATATGTAAAATTCTTGCTTGATAGTTTTCTTTTAGCACTGTAAGTATTTCAACCTTCTGCCTTCTTGCTTCCATGGTTTCTGATGAGAAATCTTCACTCAATGTAATTGGGTCTCTCTTGCAGTTTTCAGAACTTTCTCCTTGCCCTTTGCATTCCATAGTGTTCTAAATATATGTTGGGGGTATGTGGTCATTAGATACAGCTGTCAACTTGGCCAGGTGAAGGTACCTAGTTCTGTTGCTGTGGACATGAGCCAATGGTACATGAACCTCATCTGTTGCTGATTACATCTGCAGTTGGCTAGGAGGTTGCCTGTTGCAATGAATGATGTTTGATTTAATTGGCTGGTGCTTAAATGAGAGACTCAACGTAGCACAGCCCAAGTAGCTCACCATACCTCATCTCAGCACTCACAGCTCAGCCCAGGCCTTTGGAGATGCAGAAAGGAATCACCCTGGGGAAAGTTGCTGGAACCCAGAGGCCTGAAGAGAAGGCCAGCAGAGATCACCCTGAGCCTTCCCATGTAAGAAAGAACCTCAGATGAAAGTTAGCTGCCTTTCCTCTGAAGAACTAATGAAATAAATCCCCTTTTATTAAAAGCCAATCCATCTCTGGTGTGTTGCATTATGACAGCTGGCAAACTAGAATAGGGTATATTTTTCTTCTTATTTATCCTGCTTGGTGTTCTCTTGGCTTCTTGAATTTGCATATGCACATCTTTTGCTAAGTTTGGGAAGTTCTCTGTCATTATTGAAGATTCCTTCTGCCCCTTTTTCTCTTTCTTCTCTTTCTTGGACTCCCATAATGCTAATATTGGTACAATTGATGGTGTCCCAGAGGTGTCTTGGATTATTTTCACTTTTTATTATTATTTTTTTATTTCTGCTCCTTAGCCTGACTCATTTCAAGTGTCATGTCTTCTAGCTCATTTATTATTTCTTCTGCCAGCTCCAATTTGTGCTTGAAATCCTCCTTGGAATTTTTTATTTCAGTCAATAACTGAGCAAACAGAGCACAGACCGGCTCCAACTTGCCCTGGACAGGGGATCAGGAAGGGCACCAAGAGATTCTTCCATGGATTCCCATAGCTGAGCTTTCTTGGCCTGCCCAGCAAATGTAGCCCTTCAACTAACTGTCCCCTGCAGCCCTGAGGAAGTGTAACATCTTTAATTCTCCTCCACTATGATCTTTGTCCAGAGCATGCTGAAACAATGACTGCCCTCAGAGCCTGAACCACATTAATCTAAAGTTGCTAATCAAGGGCCATAATCGGTGATCAGCCATGCCCACTCCTGTTCATTGGGAAGAGGATTTATGTGTCCTTTTCTGTCACCAATAGCTAACCAGGCAGCCTGCTGAGAAAGTGGGGCATAGGCACTGTTAGCTACCACACTAGGAGCAATTTACTGTTCTTTATTGTAATTTTCAGCCTCTTCCTCCCACTCCTCCCTTGATGCTTTACAGTGTACTTCTAGCCTCCAGAGTTTCAAAATATTTGTTGCAGACAGTTCCTACCTGTTTAATAATTATTCCTGTAGAATGACTGAGTCCTAGAACTCCCTCCTCTGCCTTCTTCCCACAAGTCTCTTGAACTTTAGCTGTTTAATTTGTTCAAGTTTCCCCTTTCTTTCTCAGAGATCAATTTTAGCTTCTTTCTCTTTGCAAGGTTGCTAAATATTTCAAAAGCTGAAGTGGTGTTTGGCATTCATGTGTTGAATATTTTGATTAGAGGTTTTCAACTAATTTTGGAAAACATGTAACCAAAAATTTAAAGGACTTTTAAAAAGTTCAATACCATTGCAAACCCTTCTGTTTGTTTTATAAAGTAGCTCATTAAAATTTCAAACATTTCAAAAATCTAACTGATGATGGTTAACTAACAGAGATAAGTATGTATTGCTCAATTGAAGGATTTTATTTCTAATTCAATACCTTTTTTTTTTTTTTTTGGCATGGGCAGGCTCTAGGAATTGAACCCAGGTCTCCCGCATGGCAGGTGAGAATTCTGCCCCAAGCCACCTTTGCACCACCTTCAATACGATTTTCATTGCAAAAAGTTTACTTCATTTACTCTAAATGGGTATATATAAATATTTCTTATTTTGACAGCTAAGCTTCTATTTCATTTCTGTCTGTAGAATAATACAACACAGATTGTTTACTTACAATTATAAATTTTATGTGACCACAACTGATTCCGGGTACATTTCTGCTCCATGGCCTCTTAATTTAATACGAACATTATTTTTACCACCACATGTGTTCCACTAAATTCTATGTTCACATCTTCTCCACAAAACTAAAATTTTATATTAAATGTTAATATATTAACTAAATGTATTATATCATTCACAATATTGTCAGATATTGTATCTTGAACACAATGATCTTGATTCTATTAATTGGGACAAAAGTGGAAGCATTTGTTGACACAGATTTTTTAAACTGGCATCATTTAAATCTGGGCAAAGTTCTGCTAATAAATCCATCCTATTAATAGTTATTGCTTCACTTTCAGTATCTTCACAGGAAAAGGTGGAATTAATATGAGAGAGATTTATTTAGAGCACTCATTTGATCTAAATGAAAAGTCATGCTTCTCAGAGTGAGATATAAATGCACCTTCTATTGCTGAATGTGTTAAAACATTAAGATAATCTTATTAAAATAACCATTAGCTTTTTTTTTTAGCAGCATATCTGTTTTCCAGAATACCAGAACTATACTTTATTTTCACAATTTTCATGAGTGAAAACATACAGAACAAAAGATGCATCTGGGTGGCAGGGTGGGGACTCAGGCCTGGATGCTGCTCTTTGCACTGATGGGCTGGTGGCAGGTGGCCTTGGCCACCACAGCTGCCAACACCTCTGTGGAGACCCAGAGCCCACTCTGGGCATCCAGGTGCTTGGCATCAATGAATGGGGGAGGACAACAAAGATGTCCTGACTTCTTCTCTGGGTCTTCCTAAAATAACATCAACTTTTGAAGAAAATGCTGATACTTTTTTTCCTAAAATAACCTCAGCTTTTGAAGAAAATGCTGATACTTTTTTTAGCATTTATGAGACCCCTGGTATTTAGACAGTCACTATTAGCATAACAGCCCCCTTACTGGATAATAACTGTAAACAAATATTTTATACAGTTCATCAGCAAATTCTTAAGAAATAAAAATTCAGTATTTAATTTTTATTAAAAATTACTATTATGGCAGAGCCATCTATCTTGGGGGTCACTCCTATGAAACTTATTCCTGCAAAGGATAGGCTAAGCCTACTTAAAATTAGGCCTAAGAGTCACCATTAGAGAGCCTCTTTTGTTGCTCAGGTGGCCTCTCTCTCTAAGCCAACTTGCTAGGTGGACTCACTGCCCTCCCTGTTCCATGGGACATGACTCCCAGGGATATTTATCTCCCTGGAAATGTGGGGCATAACTCCTAGGGATGAGCCAGGACCCAGCATCTTGAGCTTGAGAAAGACTTCTTGACCAAAAGGTGGAAGAGAGAAATGAAACAAAATAAAGTTCAGTGGCTGAGAGATGTCAAAGTTGAGTACTTATCCTGGAGGTTATTCTTCTGTATTTTATGATATCCCTTTTATAGTTTGTGGTGTATTGGAGTGACTGAAGGGAAATACTTGAAACTGTTGAGCTGTGTTCTAGTACTCTTGATTCTTGAACACAATTGTATAAAGATATAACTTTTACAGTTATACAGTGTGATTGTGTGATTGTGAAAACCTTGTGTCTGATGCTCCTTTTATCCAGGGTATGGACAGATGAGTGAAAAAAATGTGTAAATAAATAATAGGGGGGACAAAGAGTAAAATAAATTGGGTAGATGGAAATACTAGCGGTCATTGAGAGGGAGGGTTATAGGGTATGGTATGTATGAGTATTTTCTTTGTTCTTTTTATTTCTTTCTCTGGAGTGATGCAAGTGTCCTAAAAAATGGTCATGATGATGAATACACAATTACGTGATGATACTGTGAGCTATAGATTGTTTATCATGTACAGAATGTATATGTGTGAAGATTTCTCAATAAAAATATTTTCTTAAAAAAGTACTATTGCTTGCTTTAGCTCATTGCTCACAAGGGTTTAATGTAAAATAAAAAAGCATAATCAAACCATAAAATAAATAATTTGCTACAGAGTTGTGCCATAAAATAAATGACAAAATCACTGTAGCAATAGCATTCCAACTCCTTTCCATTTTCAATGTGTATTGCACTTATTTCTAACTTATAATTTGGCATATTTCCCCCAGTTCCCAACTGATGCCTGGTGCCTTGTACATTCAGCAGTCTCAGGCAGGATCACAGCATGATCAGCTGATCACTAAGTGGACAGCAGAGAAAGCAGCATTAAATAGTTCTCCTATTAGTGCCTAACAAGAAGGTTAGACAGTAATCCTAGCTATCCCTTGCTTCTCTAATAAAGGGCACACTTTGTTTTGCCAATGAGACCCTTACATTCTGTGGTTGTAAAGAAAGTGTTAGGGTATTAGCTACCTTGCGTCTGGAAAGGGTCAGAAAAGAGAAGTAGGTCACTGCTGTTCCATTTTTCAGATTTTACCACATGTTAATGTGAGCCCTCTGTTCACTGCACGTGCATCTCATACTTAACGTGGCAGAAGCTGGAAGTAGAAATGACATCAATCAAATGCACACTGGCTTATTTTAATACAACTATTCAAAATAATATTGTTTAAAAATATTTTTATGTATGGTTTTTCTGTAAACTTACAACTTCTCTAATAAAAAACATATATGATTAGGGAGGAGGGAAGGAATAAAAGAAATGTTCAAAAAAAGAGAGAGAGAGAAATCCAGGGCAAATGCTTAACTAAACTGGATACCATGGTTATAGCCAGAAACCAGGACTGCCCCAGGAAAAAAAATGGGGTACAGTCATCTGAATTATCAAGTGAAATACTATCCCTGCTGCAGAAAAACAATCTCTTAACTTATTGGGACATTTAGGAAAATGTTTCTCCTGTGCCTTAATAATTTAAAAGGAAGCCAGCCTCTTTGTTTATAGAATACATTTGATACAGATAGTTTTGTTGGCTTAAACAGGATTGTTGTTGTTTTTTACTTAAATTATTTGCAAAAAATAAAAAATAAATTGGGAGATTTCACATAGAATTGTGACTGCTCTTGGAAATAAAAGTAAAGCTCTGACAACTCTGAGCTTGCCTTTCTACCCACTCAATTTTAGTATAGTGCTGCAGGGACATGTTGCCTTACCAACTCAAAGGGCACCACTTGGCTTGCATTCCAAGTGAAATTAGCACAACAGAATGGTATCTATGTGATACAAATATACTTCCCCTGAAATTGAGCAGATCCTGAGACTCTGACACCGTGGTGGACACCTTTAGGAGAAAAAGGTAGTCTCCAGTTTGCTGTAGTCCCTACCTGACCCAATCACTTGATTTCATTATCTTGCCATTTAAGCAACTACGTTTATGATTTCCGGTCTAGACTATATTGTTCCTAAGAATCGAAGTTTCTTTTTGAAAGTTATGTATTTCTCTCTGATTTTATAGTTAACTACTGGACAATCAAATTAATGAAGACACGAATCTACAACTCACATGGGTGGAGAATATTCATGGTATTAGCCTTGGAGTGCTTCTCCCCACCGTGCACTGCTCTGTGAGTTTTGAATAACACCTTATTACCCTCATCCACACATTCCTTTGGGATCCAAAGAGGCAAAGGCCATAGGTAAAGTCCCACTGGAGTCCCAGGCTCATTATTCTATACCAAATAATTTAAATGTTGGCACATTTAAATGGGTAGAAAAAAGTGTGGATGTATGGGTAGAAAATAGTATGGATGTATTTCAGTTTGCTAATGCTGCCAGAATGCAATACACCAGAAATGGAGTGGCTTTTATAAAGGGAATTTAATAGGTGACAAGTTTACAGTTCTAAGGCCTTAAAAATATCTAACTAAAGCATCCAGAGAAGGCTATCTTGACTCCAAGAAAGGCCAATGTCTGCCACATGGGAAGGCATGTGGCTGGCATCTGCTGGTCCCCGTTCCCGGTCCCACTGCTTCCAGCTTCTGATTCTAGTGGCTTTCTCTCTAAGTGTCTGCAGACCCTCACTTAGCTGCTCCAGGGCAAAACTCTGGGTTTCTTCTCTTAGCTTAGCATCTCCTGGGCCCAGAGATTTCTTCGATTCAGGTTCTGGCTATTTCTGTGGGCCCTTGCTTAGCATCTTGGTTTTTCCTGTCTCAATCTCCAAATGTCTGTATCTGTGTTTGGGTCAGCTCTGAATATTTTCCCTCCCCATGAGCTCTCCTCAAGGCTCCAGTAAACCAATTAAGATCCACCTTGAATGGGCAGAATCATATCTCGATCTAATCAAAAGGTTACAGCCACAATTAGGTGTGTTACATCTCCATGGAAACTAATAAAAAGATCCCACCCTACAATATTGGATCACGATAAAAGAACATGGCTGCCCCCCTACCACATTGGATTAGGATTGAAAGAATTGTCTTTCTGGGGTACACAACAGTTTCAAACCAGCACAGATGCCTTGAAGAAGAGCAGATATTAGAAAAGGTGGTTCTCTAAGAAATAGATGTATGTAAGAACAAGGAGGGAGAGGAACAGAAAATATTCCAAAGTACGCCAATTCTGTCCCCCACTGATCCTTACTCCTCAAAAGTTAATTGGACATCCTGGGGCTACAGTGGTATAGGAAAAGTTGTGTTTCAAGGTGACCATAATTTTCCCCCTTGTATGGCCATACCTTTAATTACTCCAACCATTTATAAAGTTGATTACACACAGGCAAGCTTACACAGGATGTTTAGACAACACAAGCATACTACTGAATGGGTGTGCAAGAGAAATCCCCGGGGTCCAGCTGCTTAGAAAGCTGGGGTGACATGGTGGAGCACATGGCCCTAAGGGGCAGCAGGCCCATGGATGACTTATGACTGAAAAAGAATATGAAACAAACCCACTCCGAATAGAAGAGAATATAACAAGAAAGAACTGGTAGCAGAAACATGTATTTATTTTACTTTGGGTTGTGAATACTTCCTTTTGAAAGAAAGAACTGATTTAAAGCTTCTGGGGTTTTAACCTTTTCCTTGAAAAGTTCCTGGAGACTAAAAAGTTGTATCTTGCACCTTCCCAACACCTGCATAGGTAATGAGTGACACTATGCACTAACGTTTTGACATGTTCTATTAGTCACTCACATTGCCAGTTCAAATATGCACCCTCGTTTAAATGGTTGGGATGCATCTTGGCAGAGAGAGTATATTGAATAATGTCAATACACAGCTTGTTAAAGCTGACAATGGATGCTCAGAAGGTGTCAAGCAGGAGCAGAACACACAGCCCTTATCCTGACCCAGGTTGGTTAAAGCTTGAAGTGTGGTAAATTCGGCATGTCTAAAAGGGAGCTGTCAAGCTTAGAAGGTTTAATATTAAATATTTCCTTGCAAACTCAAACAGACCAATACTTCTAGGCACTTGCACTTCTCTCAACACACAGAGTACTTGGAAAATAATATGTATTTCAGCTACTGAAAATACCCGACGAGGTAAGGGAGTAAGCGAAATTATCACATGGTCAATTATTTCCTTCCAAAAGTGTCTGTGTAATTCTCTACAAGGTTACTTTTCATGGTTTTATTCTAAGAATGCAAATAAGTGTCTTATTGGAGATTATCTTCTCCTGTTTAATGGTGGCCATCTCAAGCACTGTGTTGAGAAGGAGGCTAAAGAGCATTTAAATCAAAACTGGCCAGAGAGGTATGGGTAGAGAAGAGTACAAATGCCAGCAGCTGGCCGTGAACTGAACTTCTGGGTATGATACAGACTTGTAGTTTCTGTTTTGGGTCATGTGCACTATAGTTAATAGGTTAAAATTCTGCAGATTTGTAGGGGAAGGTTTGTCTTTAAAGTAAATACACCTTCCTATCTGAAGACATTACTATATGGGTGTTTTAGATTATTAATACTGCCAGAAATGTAATGTACCAGAAATGGATTGGCTTTTATAAAGTGAATTTATCAAGTCACAAGTTTAAGTTATAAGGCCATAAAAATGTCCAAATTAAAGCTTCCAGATAAAGATAACTTAGCTCAAAAAAGGGCCAATGATGTTCAGGATTTCTCTGTCAACTGGGAAGGCACATGGCAATGTCTGCTAGCTTTCTCTCTTGGTTTCTTGTCTCAAAAGGCTTTTTCTTTCTGCATCTCCAAACATCTCTTGTCCGTGTCAGCTCTGAAGCTTTTTCCAAAATGGTTCCTCTTAAAGGACTCCAATAAGTGACCCAGCTTGAATGGGTGGAGATGCAGCTCCATGGAAACCACCTAATCAGAAGTTCCCACCCACAACTGAGTGGGTCATATCTCTAAGGAAACAACTTAATCAAAAAGATCCCACCCACAATTGGATGGGTCACATCTCCATGTAAACAACCTAATCACAATGTTCTGCCCTAAACAATGGGTCTGCCTCCACAAGATTGGATTAGGAAAAAGAACATGGCTTTTCTGGGGTACACAACAGCCTCAGAGCAGCACAATGGGTGAAAACTGTCGATGAGTTAATACTGAATTTTAAAGGAACACGAGACAGCATCCTGAGTAAGGGAGAAATTCAAACAGAATGAAGCATCAAGTCAATAAAGATAGCAAGTAATAAATCTGAAGCAAATGATTAGTCACATTGGTTAGGAAAAGAGCAGTAGAGCTCAGGGGTCAGAATCTGGAGAGATTCTATAAGATATATACAGAGGAAAAGAACCCTTTAACAATGCCTGAAGTCACTGAGAGGGAGCTGTCCAAGGTGAAAAGCCAGATTAGTCACCTCCAAATACTGTTAATGATTGCTATCTAATGATGGGTTTGACTGACAATTGCCATGAAGAATCTGATACCCAATATGTCATATATATTTTAAGTAGGTGTGCCACATACTACAAAATATTAAGGAATCCATAGAATTTGCAAGTACATTAATTAAATAGATTAGTGATAAGCAATAACCGCCAGTGACTTTTTTCTCTGCCCAACCTTAGAAATTTCTGCAACAGGAGATCTAAAAGGCATATGGGTTGGAAACCATGTGTTATTGCTTAAAAATGCCTTCCCACCCTCCCGAGATGTCCACATCCTAATCTCCAGAACCTATTAAAATGGTAGGTTATATGGCAATAAGGACTTTGTAGATGTGAAGAAATTAAGGACTTGAGATAGGGATATTATCCTCAATTCTTAGGGATATTATCCTCAATTCTCTGGGTGGACCAACGCAATCACAAAGTTCCCTATGAGAGGCAAGAGAAATCAGAAGGCGATAAGATGACGGAAGCAGAGAGAGATTTGGGGTGCTATGCTGCTGGTTTTAAAGATGAAGGAAGGGGAATGCAGGGAGCCTCTGAAAGCTGTAAGAGGCGAGGAAATTGATTCTTCCCCGGAGAATCCAGAGGGAGCATGATCCTGCCAATACCTTGATTATGGCCTTGAGAAACTCACTTTGAACTTCTGACCTCCAGCACTGTAACATAAGTTTATGTCCTTTTAGGTCACCAAGTTTGTGGTAATTTGTTACATCAGCAATAGAAAACTAACTCAGCATGCAAACTAATAATGTTGTCATTTGTTGAATGGAATGATTTTCCTCCCAGCAAGAGATGCAGAATCTGACAGGATTTCCTAGCTTTGTATAATAGGAAGTCAAAGCAGATTCACTTTTATCTTGCTTTGCATTTTTGGAGCTTGGGTAATAGGCTTTTTATATGTGTATATAAGTGTGTGTGTGTGTGTACGCATTTATATTTGTATGTGTGTGTGTGTGAACTCAGACCTCTAAATCAAGGAGAAGCTCTGAGTGTACCTTTAAAATATTCAGCACTGCCACTCTCCTCCAAACCTTCGAGCCTGCAGGTCTTGGTATAAACATGTAGAAATAGGAAGAGGAAAATGTCCTAGAAGAGACTTTTAAGGAATGAGAATACTCGTGAGACATGAGCAAAGGTCAAAGTTGGAGAGCTGGGTACCAAGGCACAGAGGATTCTCAGAATGAACGAGAGAAGTAGATAGCAACTTTCAAAGCAGAGATATATTCTCCCAAAAGGAGAGGTACGTGACCATTGTGAATCTAATTTGGAAAAAAATCGGAGGATGATTCTGAGTAGGTCTTCCTGGTAAGATATTTCCACCTAAGGATGACTTGTAACTAAGTTTCTGTATATTTCTTAAGCTCATTAAACAATTTTTTTTCAACCTGGAGACCATCTTTGTTTTTCTAGACTTTGAATCCCCTAAACTCACCTTGTAAAATTAGAAAATTAGCTTTACTTCTTCATTCTGACCAAGTAGTTTGGATACACGATCTAGTTTTTAATGTGAATAGAAAAATTTTTAGTAATTCATTTAGAAAGTACTGTGACTAGTGTAAACTAACCCCCTAAACAACTTAAGCTTCCAAAATGGTGGATTGAATCCTGGATCAAGGAAAAGGTGTGTGTTTTCATGTGCGTAATAGAAAAGGCTGGGTTAGGACACAAATGAGTCGAGAAAGGCTGAATTTCTTTTATTGGGCTCTGGCTATTTTGCTTGGCAGATCCCATCTTGATGGAAAATGTCACGCATTCCTGGAAAGCATGCCACATTTCTGCATTGATACATGGTCTCCTGGCCCCAGTCAACCCATAATCAAACACACATATACACACTGAAAGAGGAAACATGTATTCCTGCTATATTATGCAGCCTCAGTCCTAGCTCTCTGGCTTTCTCCCTGAATACTCTTTGGACTAATAGCTGACCTGCCAGCAGCGAGCAGCCAGCTGCTGATTTGTAACACAATCCAAGTCCAGATCTTGGGAGGTTACAATTGCCGAGAATAATCTAAGTGTGGTCAGATACAGTATCTAAACCTCCATACTCTTATGGCATTTCAGAACTGCCACCACACCTCTTTTCCATTATATTATGGGGCAAGGTTGTGAATGAGGAAAGGAGAGAGACTGAAACAGTGCTTTACGAAGGTCAGTAATCTCCTAGCCACTTTCATGATTTGAATCAAAGCCATGCACCTTTGGTACTTGTATTTATCCCTTTAATAGACTTACTGTTTTTACTTGGCCTCATCCTTATCAATTAACAACCATGATTGCAAAGATTTAAGGGTTGAATAATATTTTTAATGCTCATTAAAATATGTGCATAACAGATGCAATACAAATTTCATCTACACAACTTAAAATCATCTTATGTTTCTCAGAAATCATACTTTGGGTATATTGGACTGAAAGCAATCTCAGCTGTGAGCTGTCAGAATGGCAGGCCAAGGCCAAAACACCTAAGCTTCAGCTGGATGAAAAGGCAGAAGTGGGAGCTTTCATTGCAGACTCACCCAACATCTAAATAAGCCATGGTTCTCTCCACTTTTCCACATCATCATTGCTAGCAGATGCCATTCAAGTACTGGCAGCTGTTTTAAAAATGTGAAAGGGGAGGAAACAGGAAGAGAAAAGAAAAGAAACCATGTATCTGACAACTGAAATGGAATCTGCTGTTCCTGTATTTTGTGAGTTGAAAGGCTAATAGCAAAATATTGTGGTTTTGAAAACATCATAATTATAGGATCTTGAATCATGTTTGTCTTCACTCCATGCCTCTGCCTTTGTCTTTCTTTTAGTCTCCTTAATGAACCATAATTATGTCTTCAGTGTGGGTCAATTATCTCTGAAATAGAAAACAAATTACCATCATTACCTGCGATTATTCTTCCTTTTTTCTTTGATCCTATTTTGTGCAGCAACCAAAAATTTTGTTTTCATTCAGCCCCTTCTCTTTCCTGGTTGCCTTGTTGGCGGAGCTGAGAAACAGAAGAAAACCATTCCCAGTTTCCAGTGCTATCTGTCCTCTCCATTCCACTTTTTCAAATATTTACGGTGCCTGCACATTCACATGATCTTGTCTAATGCTGAATTTTAGTCACCCTAAGTGCAGCTACTAAATCCAAATTAGTACACAAAGGCCCATTCAAACAGCATTAATTTCTAAAAAAGTTACTGCCTCCTAGTGTCAATAATACCGAGAAGAATGGGCCCCACGACGATGTGACACAGAAAATTAATGGGGCTGGTTTGAGCAATGATCCATGAATTATACAGGACCTCTGCACAGTGGTTGCAAAAACTATTGAAATTAGTAATTCTTTTAGTTGAAAAAGAAAGTAAGAAACAGGATGAGAGTAATGAAACTCAAGAAATAGTAATACACAGGCCTTGTTGGATAGATTGTTTTGGACGAAAGACTAAGAGGCAAGGTGAAGCATTTGCTTTCCCTCTGTGCAGTGTGGAGTCAAGGAGGGATGGAAAGGCCCAGGGTGTCAGTCTTTTGCACATCTTTCCTAGTGACTGCGCATCGGGCATCATGATGGTTTTCCTTGCTCCATAATGACACACTGATTTCCCAGAAATCCCCATAGTAAATTGGAAGTGCATTCTGAATATGAGGGCATAGTTGCTTGATATTCAAATTTGTCATGCAGTAAAGGAAATGGGGTTTATAGCAGCAATTTCCTCCAACTCATGTGGCTGGAGCCCTGTATGTAAATCAAAATCTTTTCTCCTGCCACATCCTTAGTGTCCCCTCTGCATTTATGATGTGGTTTCTCTCTGCTATTTATTCCCCTCCATTTCTCATGGCCCTGAATCTACACTGAGGACAAATATATGTATAGCCCTCTGTGGCACCTACTTAGAAATAAGTACAACTAGGTGCATTGCAGGCACCAGGGTAGAGAGACTGCGCTAAGTCTTTCCTTAACATAACTGTTAAGGTTCAGGGCTGCAGATGGGAGGACCAAGGTGCTCGAACAGAAGCAAGTACTTTATACTTTAGAAGGGTAGCATTATTTTCAAAATGAATCTCTCCTTAATTATGGAGGTCGTGATGGTGGGGATAGCACATGGTCAGAGATCAGGGCAAGCAAGAATTCTGTCTGCCTGACTCCAGCTGAGTGACTCTGAGCTCACTTGACCTCTCTTTGTCAGCTTAGAGGTATCTAAATGAGTATCATGGTCCCCGACTCTAGCTACATCATAGGGTTTCTGTGAGGGTGCTCTGAAGTGATACATGCGGAAATGTTTAACATTAAAACATTGCATAAATACAAAATGCTCCTTTAAATAACACAATCTATGCTTTCCTCCTCTCTTTAGGTGTCAGAGGGAGAAAAGCTCTCCTATGTGTTTCATGCATTTGACACTCAGCTAGGTGTTCTCACATATCTTTTCTTATTTAAGCCTATAACATCCCTGTAAGGATTATAATGCCCCTATTTTGTAGTTAAAGAAAATGAGGTTTTTAAAGAAAATGAGGTTTCAAGAGGATTAGTATCCTGCCTACTTTTGTATACTTATTAATCCAATAAATTTCAGGTGTTAGATACTGTGAGCAAACCATGGCTCACAGACCAAATCCAGCCCAATGTGTATTTTTGCATATAAAGTTGTATTGGGACACAGGCATGCCCATTTCTTTTTGTGTAATCTCTGACTGCTTTCACACTACCATGGCAGAGTTGAATAGTTGTGCCAGAGGTCATATGGCCTGCATAGTCTGAAATACTTACTCCTGAGCCTGTTGTAGAAAGAATTTGCTGACAATGATTCTAGGAACTTGGGATACAGCAGTAATAAAATAGAAAGAAAAAAAGAAAACTTCTTGGCTTCATTGTGCTTACATGTTAATAAAGAGAGGAGCAGTCAGTGTACTTAATAAATTAATCACAGAGTTTAATAGAAGGTTAAGTGTCATGGAAGAGATTAAGCAGGGTTAAAAGGGATGGGATATGTGTTGGGGGTCAGGGAGGTGGCAATGCAAGTTTTGAAAGAGTTATGGATGAGTCCAAAAGAGAGTTAAGGGTAGGGGGCAACTCACCCAGGACCCTAAATGCTGTTCTAAGAATTCTGGCTTTTACTGTAAGGAAAACAGGGTACCACTGGCGGGGGGGTGGGGGGGGTAGGGGGGCATGTTAATGGAGAAATACATGACCTAATCTGATGTTTAAAAGATCACACTGGCTGCTCTGTTGAAAATTTAGGATAGTGAGAAATTATCAAATCAGTGAGATGAGTTAGGAGGCTTTTATAATATTCTAGGCAAGAGATGATGATTCTTGGACCAGAACTATAACAATGGTATAATGAGAAAAAAATTGGCCTCTTGGAATATTTCAAAGGTTAAGGAACAGGATTTTCTGATGGATTAGATGTGGGGTGTGGGAAGTTTTTTACTTGAGCTGGAAGGCTGGAGTTGCCATCATTTGAGGACTAGGGCTGAAGCAGTATTGGACAATGTATTAGTTTCCTGTGGCTGCTGTAACAAATGAACATAAACCTTGTGGTTTAAACCTAAAGAAATTATTCTCTGACAGTTCTAGAGGCCAGAATTCCAAAATAAAAGCAGGGCTCTAAATCTCTAAAGCCTTGAGAGGAGCATCTTTCTTTGCCTCTTCTAGAAGCTGATTATTCTAGCCATTCCTTGATTTCGGGCTGCATTACTCCAAATCTCTGCCTCTGTCTTCACATGGTCTTGTCCTTTAAGTGTCATCTTCTTTTCTGTTTCTTATAAAGACACCTGGCATTGGATCTAAGACTCACCTGGACAATCCAGGATGATCATATCTCAAGAATCTTTACTTAATTGTATCTACAAAGACTGTTTTTCCAACTGAGGCCATATCCGCATGATACAGGTGGAAATATCTTTGCGGGAGCTACCATTCGACCCACTGTAAGAAGAAGACCCAGAGTTCTGTTTTAGACATGTTAAATTTGAGTCTCCTCTTAGTCAACCAAGTGGAGATGTTGAGTAAACAGTTTAATACATGGATCTGGAATTCATTCATATGATGGTGGAAGCCAAGGATCCCAAAAGCTCTTTCCTTTGTCCATTGCTTACTCTGGAATTACAGGGATTTCCCACACACAGTGATACAACCAATAAAATGGCCTTGATATCAATATGCTCTGCCTACCCCTCCCAAATGTTGGTTTCACTGGGTATAATACAAATAGCCCCCCTCCTCACTCCTTTAAAAGGCAGTGTGGATTTGGCTTTGCAAGAGGAGATTCTTGAAGGCAGGAGGAAAGTAACATTGTTTGTTCTCCTATTGTTATGAGATTAAGTTTAGCAAAGAACAAAAGGCACTGTGAATGCAGTAGTTTGACTGTGCCTGTCTCCTGCCTTGTGAAATACTGCAAGTATTTACAAACTGGGGTTAAGAGTCCAGCCAATAGTTTGGAATAGCAACTTTCTCTACCCTGCAGAGAACAAATGGTTTTGCTAGCAGCATTTTCTGACCTGGGGATCTAACTAGCTGAGAAGAAATTTGTGCATTAAGTCACTTAATACTGACTCAACTTAGAAATTCTCCCAAATCAAAAACTTCAAAGCTCAATATATTAATGAGTTGCTGGAGTCTCTAGAGACCTCTTGCTGGTCAGGGAAAAGATCTATCAAAGAACCTTCTTTTTAATTTAAAGTGAAAATTGATGCTATCTGGGCCTCAGGTATAATCATGTTAATTTACTGGGGAACATAGAAGGGACTGTAGAAAGTAGGAATGATCCAATTATAGGTTTAAATGAATGTAGGGTTCCTTGTTTTTGTCTTTCTGATTCATGAAGTATTTTTACTTTCAGACAATCAAAAGTTATTTATGTAGGTTTGGGGCTTATTAATGTAGCTAAAAGGGCCCAGAGGTGGAATTAGAGTTCTTTTCTGAAAAACAATGGAATTGATATACCAAAAATCCAATTTAAGCATTAGCATTGTAGTCAATGCTACTTTGAATAGGAAACAAGAGTGTGAATCACTCGAGGCAGAGTAACTCAGAAGGCTGCTCAGAGGTTGCTTCCCCCTCTAACAGGTTTCTGGTTCCATTTTGTCAGAATGGAATATGCTGGGATAGAAAATATCCTTATCGGATCATTTGTTGAATGTCATAAATGAGTTAGTAGCTTCCCTAAACTCCCATCAGGCAAGGAACATTAGGAATCATTTAAGAGCCTGGTTTATTGTATCAAACTGGGCCAAAACTGCATTGAAACTGCTCTACTTCCAGGACAGAAAAGAACATAATTAGAAGAGGACTCACAAGGGTTGGATCTAAGAGAAAGGGAGAAAGTTACATGCCTGGCCTCATAGTTATTACTTCTTGTTCTAAAGGAGATGGTACTGTGCTGTTATTAAACTAATGGGTTTGGGCACTAGGAGAACATCTGTGAATATCCGTTCTGCAATTTGCCTCCTCTGGGACTTTTGGCAAGTCATTTAACCTTTCTGAACCTCACGTCTTCATATACAAAAAGGGATACAAATAGTATATCTCTCATAAGACTAGTGTGAGGGCTATACGTAAAGAAAATAACATATGGCCCAGCACAAAGTAAGTGGCAGTAATTGCAGCTATAATTATTATTCTTGAATAACGAAAGCAGGATTATAGTTAAAAGGCTGGCAATCCCTCACCTTTCTGTGTGGGCCAAATATTCTTTGATTACATCTAGGGACCAATCATTCCAAACAAGAGACTTTGATGAATAGCCAAATCTGTTGAGAGTATGATGAAAAATTTGTTCTTCTATTAGTGAAATCAAGAAAAGTTGCTTTTATTCATTCTTGTAATTTGGCCCAGGATCCAGAGGTCTTGGGGAAACTGGCATGGAGAATTCAAAGTTATTATTGAGAACTGAAGGCAGGAACTTGCACTGCCTTCCTGGAGTGACCATCCCAGGAGGTAAAGGTAAATTTTTAAAGCCTTTTAAGAGAGGAAGGAAGTGGGAAGGTATGTGTGTATGTGTGTGTTGGTTAGTTGGTGAGGGAGACTCAAAGCTATCTCAAAGTCTGATGATGAGCCTGTTTGATAACCTCCCAACAACCACCTAGTATTAATAGGTTACCACGCATTCATTCCTTTAACAAATATTAATTGAATGCCTACTGTTGTCAGGTATTCTTCTAGGCACTGGGAATACAAGTCTGAACAATGCAAAGACCCTGCCCTTGTAGAGCTTAAACAAACAAATATAGTATGTCAGATAGTAATAATTTCTATAAGCATAATGCAAAAATGGAAGACTGGAGAGAATGCAGTGGGGTAGGAGTTTTTAGGCAGAATGATCTGGAATGGTCTCCCAGAGGAGGTGGCTTCTGAGCAGAGACCTAATGGAAGTGAGGTAGTGAGCTGTGAGGCTGGTTCATGGAAGAGCATTGGAAAGAGAAGCTGGTAGGAGAAACAAGTGTAAAGTACCCGAGCCAGGAGGGTGCTGGGCATCCTCCCTTGCCCTGTCCACAACCTGTTGCCCTGTGAGCTACCAGTGTGGCCTCTTAAGGAAGCTGTGGGCCTCACACATTCCACCCTAGGCCAGATACATACAGAATGGGTGGGGTGGGGGCTATGATGGGATTCCCACTGCAACCCGTTATCTACCTGATCCAATGGTCCATTTTCTCTATGTGTGTTGCTATTGCAGAACATCCACTCCCACGCAGATGTATGATGCCTAGTCAGGGTCATACTTAGACTTGATGTGGGGTCAGCTGAAGTTTTGCTGGGGAACACACTGGACAGTGCATGCTGTCAGACAGTTATGGGGAAAGGACCACCAGTGTGCGCAGCATCTGCAGCTCATGTGTAGTTATCAGCTGTCACTGGGAATAACATGCGTCAAGAATCTCAAGTAGGTCATTTAAGTTTTTCATTTATATTTTACAGAAAAGAAAACATGACAGTCCCTGTTAGAGTAACGGAATCTGGAATGTAACATTTGCTGTTCTCTCCAAATTGGGGCTGAAGCCCTAATGCTGAAAACAATAAAGCATACCCCCCCTCACCCCGTTGCTTTTTTCTCTCTACAGGGCTAACAATCCAGGTGCCAACATAAATGATACACTAATTATCTGAAGTACAAAGTTAATGATGAACCAAGTGCTTTGGGGGAGACAAGTAGTAGTAGACACCCTTCAACCTGAGAAGACAGCATACCTATCTCATAAATATAGAATAAACAAGCCAAAATACACATAATTCATTATGTTTGCACTTTTATTTTTAGAAGCAGATCACTTGTTTATGCTAAGACAACAGATTTTTATGATGCAAAGAAAATTAAATTCAAACACTGATTTATAAAACATGGCTTATAAGTGAAGAAAAAGGGCCCAAGAATACAGTAAAAGTAACATAAGCATCTGCCATGGGAACAGAGTGAAATAAGTAAGAGAGATATTGGAAGAATTTGATGTGTTTTCAGGAGTTTGAATGCATAAACAAACACATAGACTAGTCACTAAAAAGTCTGAAGGGGGAAAGCTGGCTGAATCACTCCTAGTCTACATGGTGAGGAGAGAGACATTACAATCTGGGTAAGCTACTCTTCTACGATTTGGCAGAGCAAGGATGCTTGAGTGTTTTGAAGGCCAAGTATCCATGTCTGAGTTGTCTTGATAGGCCTCTGCCAAAGAGGATGGCCTCCTGGAATATGAGAGCAAGCAGTAAGAGGCTGCAAGGGATTCTGCTATAGACAGAGACTGATATGGGGCATCACAAGGTCAACGCGAAAGTGCATCCATACCTGGGAGCTATGCAGGGGAGATGTCCCCATCATAGGGCTTTGGAGAATCCACTAATACATCACACAGAGTCAACATCTGGATATCTACCCTAAGACAGTGCATGCACAACCACAAGAGAAATACTAACAACTGAATAAAAAGGCTTTTCTCCTTCTACCTAGAAACCCTCTTTGTACTGACTCATAAGAACCAGAAAGAGGAGATATGAAAGTTACAAAGGAACAGTAATAAAATGGTTCAGGCCATTTTCCCCTCTCCAGCCCTGATCTCTTAAAATACTACCCTCTTACAAAAGAGAACATGTTGCATGTCATGAGAGGTGCAAAATCAGGATCTGAGAATTCGGAGGATAGATCACTAGCTCTGTTGCCTTTTGCTGGAGTCCTTTTCTGTGATTTTAACAGAAGAACTGATGGCACTGTGTTCAGCATCCCACCTCCATTAGATTGAATGTAATTTAAATGGAAGAATGGGTGTTAACACACACTGGAGCACTGGAGGGAAGTTTAGTCACTCTGAACAGATCTCTCTGGAGATTGATCTTAGATTACAAAATCCTTGATAAATTCCACCACACATCTACTTTATTGAATCTCTTCAAAAAGGCCTGGAGAAATGGGAAGTCAGTGATGATCATTATACAATATTTTGAAGGGGCAAACTACATTGTCATTAGCTACCATGACAACATCTATTATTCTACAAATCCGTTCACATCCAAATGGCTTGTCTTCCTTCAGTCTGTTGATACTTAGTGAGGCTAAACAATGAGCCCCACTTTCTAGGAACTTTGAGATTCTAGTTGTAGAGAATCTTCAGTTACAATACTGATGGTGAATATGATGGTAATATCCAATGTCAAGTCAGATATTCATTTGTTTTCCAAGTGCATGCATCTGCAGATATTCATTCACCAAGCCTTTGTTAACAGTTTGCATAGTTCAGCATCTCTGCCAATGACCAGGGAACCAGTGAAGGATGTAGTTCCTGTGTGACATCAAAGGACATGCCTGATTGAAGGGTTCAACATATAAAGTATAAGCACGATACAGTGTGGTAAGTGGTATCTAAGGATACATTACCAATAAATTAGGTAACATTTACTAAGTACATCTCATGTATCTGTGAGGCAGAGACATCAAGTTGTTCACCAAACATTTATGCTTTCCTTCTGTAGGGAAGAGTTTATGCTGGTAACAAGCAGCCCATGCAGGTGCTACATTTCCCAGACACCCATGAATGCAAGTGATGTGTTCAGTGGAACATGGGCAGAAGTGATGTACCCCACTTCCAGGCAGGGTCCATGAAAATCTCCCATAATAGCCTTCATTAACCTCTCCCTACTCACTTGACCCCCAGCTCCCTGCCTCACCAGGTGATGTGATATATTACCTGGGGTAAACTTGGAAGTTGAAGATGGCAGAGACTTCATCAGCCTAGGCTCCTGAATTATATGCAGCAGTCTACTGCTTACCTTACGGAGTGAGAAAAAAGCTTCTCAATGTTGTAAAACTACTGATTGGGAGTTTATCTCTTGCAGCAGTTACTGTTGCCATTACTAAAACATCCCCAGCATTGGATCTAAATGTTTGGTGTGATTATTGTTTTAAATCAACCCTATGAAGTGTTTCCTGTAATTATCCAGTTTATAGATGAGGAAACTGAGGCCCAGAAAAGAGATACATTTGCCCAGTGTAGCAGAGCTTGTCCCAGATTTTACCTTGGGTATTCTGAATTGTGTTACTGTATATATCTGCACATTGCACCTAACCTAACCTAGAAGGTCCAGGGCTCAAGGCACAGATGACACAGATGTGCAAAGTCCTAAACATAAAAACCAAAGCCTGAATGAGAAACGTAAAAACTCATCTGCATACTTGCAGACTGAATCTCCACAAGTGCTTAGAAAATTTAATGATAATTCAAGGATAAAACATTAAAATAACTTAAAAGTACTATGACTTGGAAACATTAGTTCAGAAGCGAATAGAAAAATATATGTTTTGACTTAACAGGAACCAAATTCAAAAACAATATAATTGTTCATATTTTTTAAGAGTTAAAAGTTTTGGTAATCTGTTTTAAACTCAATTTTATTCCAACAACAGTATCATCAACCAACTGAAGCAAGTGTTGAATATTATAAATTTTATGTAGTTATATATCCATTTTTTTATAGATGCATTTCTGCTTCATTCAAAAAAAGAGGTAGGGGTAAGTGAGGCAGGATACAGAAAAATAAACAATTGAACAATACAAAACCTTGAAATAAGTGAAATAATGGGTATGAAAAGACAATGAAGACAAAAAATAAGATGCCAAAGAGGATTAATTTGAAAATTCACATTGAAATATCTAAAACATTGTTTTAGTCTGGCAAACTTCCAGAATACAATACACCACAGATGAATTGTTTTTTTAATTAAAAGGGATTTATTGAGTTAAAACCTTGTAGTTCTTCAGAGGAAAGGCAGCTAACTTTTGTCTGAGGTTCTCTCTTACACAGGAAGGCACAGGGTGTTGTCTGCTGGTCTTCTCTCCTGGCTTCTGGGTTCCAACAACTCTCCCTGGGGCAATTCCTTTGTGCATCTCCAAATGCCTGGGCTGAGCTGTGAGTGCTGAGATGAGGTGCGCTGAGCTGCTTGGGCTGTGCTGTGTTGAGCTCTCTACTGACCTCTGTCTTTTAAGCCTACAGCTAATTTAATTAAACCTCACTCATTGTGGAAGGCACTGCCCTAGCTGACCATGAATGTAATCAGCTAGAGGTAGATTTCATATGCTGATGATTCAGTTCACAGCAACAGAACTAGGCACCATCACCTGGCCAAGATGACACCTGAACCTATGACCATATACATTTATTTACATGAAAGGAAGTAAACATCTGGAAATTTCCCTGGGCAAAAATAAAAATATGATTAATTACGAGAGTCACAAGGTTATTGAGGGGAAGTCTAGCCAATCTTGGTCTTGGGACATAGAGGAAATGTATCCTGAATCATCACATAGGAGAAACTTTGTGACACAACAGACTAAAGCCTCAACACCATGCCTATAAGTCATACAGTTACAAGAATCACATGGCTGTTTCCTGGTGACATCTCTCGGTACCAACTTGTGGGGTCACTTTAAAACCTTGCTCAGCAAGATGGTTATATAAGGAGATAGGTACACAGTCCTCTAATGGTCCACGTCTAGAATTCAGCTATTCTATTACATCTGTTTATTGGTAGATGATGTAGCCCACTTGGCTAATAAGCCAGATAAATCTGAAAGCATTGACAAGAACATGTAGTTATTAATTACTTTTCATAGACCACAGACAGGAGAGGGGATGAGGAGGGGAGAAATGGGGATTACAATCCCTGAAAAAGAAATTAGGAGCTAAGGTTAGAGAGAGAAAAAAAAAAAAAAAAGAATGAAGCAAACCTGTGCTGAAAACAGAGTAAAATTAAACATATAATAACAGTATTATCACATCATTTTATATTCCCTTTTTTATACAAAGATTGAACTGAAGCATCAGCAAATGCATTTTCAATTGTTAACTATTGAAGAAAAGGATTTTCTGTTCCACTCCATTATTTTCTTGCAATCAGTGACATATATGGCAATGGATAGGGATATAATGATAGAACCAAATACTATTAACTCAGCCATTCTTAGCCTTGTTTGCTTATCTGTTGGGTTGTATGTCAAAGAGCAGGTATGTAGTCTCCTAGCTGAGAAGGGCCTATAGTGGAAACTCAAACTGAGAGCTGCACAGAAAGGGAGTGGGGAGTTTAGGTAAGCAGCTATTAAGGAATGTAGAGGTAGATTGGCCACTCTTAGAAGTGTATCTAATGACTCTTTTAAAATGTTTGCTCCCCAATCCCCAAGGCCCTAGGCCTTGCTTCTTTTAGAGGTTTTACTGCCCAGAGACGGAATAATGACAAGATATTCAGAAAGTGACATAATAATGGTTTCACTGTAATGGAAATTGGCCTTCTTCTTAAGGGGAGATAAGAATATTCATGGGACTGGATTAGATTAGTGTTATTAGAACCCAGGGGACATACTGTAAAATTGTAACCATGATAAATGGAAGACTACCCAAGGTTCATATCTTTTAAGAAAGAAGGTTGGGATCACCTAGTAAGAAAAGAATCCCAGTTACTAGAGGAGATAACTAATGACATGCTGACTAAAGGAGATGAATGAGGAGGGATTTGTAACAACTGCTCATTCATTCATTTGTTCAGCACATATATATTGAGCACCTACTCTGTGCCAGAAACTATTCTGATTCGTAATCCTGTACAGACTGAGGGCTGTATTTTAAATTTCCTTCTCTTGCTCACTATTAGAGAATCTAAATTTAAGGTACTCTGACATGCTTTGATCATTTTCAATACTTTATTTTTCTATAGAGAAATTTTAATGATAATTGTTATTTTGCTTAGATTTATAATATTTAATTTTAACTCCACTATCAGAAAGCATTGGTGGTGGCTACATTTTCAATCTTATCCAGAGAGATGGAATGATAGGATGGAATTATGACAGAAGCAGAAGATACTGTGAACCATGAGACTGTCAGTTTTTTAGGGGGACCAGGACATCAAGTCTGGATGCTATTACTGGATATAGCTTCAAGTTACCATTTCATTGAGGAAGGGAAGAATACAAGAAAGTAGATAAGAAAGTTGTGCTATGTTAGGAAAGAGACTCATATGACCTGAGAGGAAATGAAAGAAATCACATGACCTGAGGCAGGAGGTGAAATGAACTGAATATGGAGCTTCAAAATAATCCTGCTAAGAAACGAAGACTCAGGTAGTACTCTATACACCCAACTTTGGTGTCTCAAGCTAAACCAGTATCAGTACCCTTGTCACAACTGGTTGGATTACTTTCCCAACTTAAGAACCACCTAAGAGAATGGTCCATTTTGGATGGTAGTTAGGCAACGCAACTTGCCCAGAGAAACTAGTGTTGAGAGGCAGAAAGCAAAGCAGACATACATGAAGGGAAATCTTAAGACAAAACAGAATGCCTGAGAACTAGAACATAGATTCCTCTGCATTCTCACTTGGTGCAGATAAAGTGGCAGAACAAAAAGGGCCAAACAGATACAGTGGGATTTGAAAGGCAGGTGTCTTGAAGCCTCTTATTCAGAGAAGATACTATATGATAAACTAAACTAAGCTCTGCATTTAGTCTTAGAAAACACGGACTGGAAAATCAGTTATGCCATGTTCTAGTTTGTTACATTCTCCAAATATACATTCTGAACATTTCCTCTATAATAATTAGGAAAATATCATCTTTACTTCTTACTAGGCTCAAAACCATGGTGATTTTGATGCAAAACTATATGTCCTTAATGATAAAAATTTATAAATGCCATTCACAATCGAGAAAAAGTGTTACAATGTTATGCTAAATGGAAGTGCATACAAGGCAATATGTGCAAGACGATTGCCGCTGTGGAAAAATAAGGCTACGTGAATGACTGAAAAAGAATACTCAGAGGTGGAGACTGTGATAGAGCAATGGGGTTGCACACAATTTTGGTCATTATGAGAAACTTGTAAGATTGCTTTACATATGTAAAATAAATACACGTCAAAGCACTGCTGCCACACAGAAAGGATGACATAGTTACATGAGAAAATCCTCTGCAGGCTTCGATATATGACAGTTTCCATGGTACAAAACTGGAAAACAGAAGTCAACAACATTTAGATGTATCCAACCTGGAAGTCTTTACTCTCATCTCCACTTACTGCCTCAGTGAGAGCAGAGAGAGAAAGTTCAGTCAGAGGAACAGAGGCAACACAAAGCAAAGGGCTTTATTTCCTTTTACAAATGCTGTTGAGTGCTGAATCTGTGTCAGTCACTGGGCTTGGACCTCCATATATATATGTGCTTTATACATAAAACAGACATGCTGCTTGCCCACACAGGGCTTCTAGGAATTTTTGGCACTAAGTGTATGCAGAAAAGGGAACCTCCTTAACATCTTCATAAATAGAAATAGTAATGGCTAGATCCAGGAATATAATCAACAAAGACTCTAAAGTCTGAACTTCTAGAAATTGTAGACTGAGAAAAATATATTGAAAGTCTTCATAGTGTTAAGAATCCTAAAAGTTAAAAAAAGAAAAGAAAAGAATTTAACAAAAAAAGATAAAGTTGGCATAGGACATGACTAGCACAGATAATGAACACTTAAGAAACCCTCATATCCTTTGGCTGATCAGAATTAAGAATGGCCCCATTTTGAAGAAAGTACATTGGCTCACTCACCATCAGGGAAACTGTATAAGGATTGTCCCAAATATTCCAATGTGTGCATCAGCAGATATGACAAACACAGCAAATATGAGAAAAGTAAAGAATATACCTCCAACTATTTAACTAAAACCCAGTATCTTTAAAAATCTGTAAAACATACTAAGATCAAGAGAATTCAGGATACAAATGCAGGATGTTTAAGTCATACACAAGGAAACAAAAAGAGATATATCAAGGCAATTTTCATGTCTCAGCTAATTGTAGATCTCTGATGCTTAACCATGTGCCTAGTATGAACCAACTCAATTCCTTTTGTGAACCCATTTTTTAATGTTCCCCAGCAGCAGTGTGGAGAGGATCAATGCATGAAACAACACTGGGAATAAAGACACAAACTAGAATTGCTCTGCAGTGATAAGCAGAACCTGTATTCTAACAGTTGCAATGGGAATGGAAGTGACTCTAATAAAAGGCAAAGGGATTTGTAACTGAAAGTTGAGGGTAAGCAAGAAAAAAAGTTTGGATGAAGCCCATTTTTCTGACTAGGACTACTGGCTGGTTTGGTTCAATAAAATAGTGAACAAAAGAGGAGGACAATTTTGAGAGAAAGATGGTTTTGTAGTTAGGTTCATGTGTCAACTTGGCCAGGTAATGATGCTCAGTTGTCTGGTCAAGCAAGCACTGGCCTAACTGTTAGTGCAAGGACATTTCATGGACTTAACTCATCAATTAGTTGATTGCATCTATGGCTGATTACATCTATGCTCAAGTAAGGGGAGTGTCTTCTACAGTGAGAGACACTTTAATCTAGTCAATCGAATTTTAAGGGACAGGTGATGACTTCAGCAGTAAGAAGAGAGAACTCGCATCTCTACTTCAGCCAGTCTGGTAATTCCTCAAAGACCTTCATAGTAGCTGTCAGCTCACAACCTGCCCTACAGAATTTGGATTCATTTCCCCACAGTTGCAAGAGACACTTTTATAAAATCTCATATTTACAGATATCTCCCATGGGTTCTTAGAGAACCCTGACTAATACAGCTGGTAAGTGTCAGACATACTTTAAATCCACAAATGTCAGTTGAACACACAGATCTGGGCTCCATAGAGGTTTTGTGATTATTAAAAATCATATCCAGCGATATCAAAGGACAGTATCTAGACCATCACAGAAGCTCAAAACCACTAGTTCACACTGAATCTTCTTCACACTGTAAGTGATTATTATTATTGTCCTATAAGAAAAAGTCATCGGGCATCCTCAAACTGATTTTGAGATTTATGAACACAGTTTCCCCCTCCTTTTCTTCATATTTTTCTCAAATCTGTTTTATCTTCATTATTTGTTTGTAGACTGTTTGGTATAGAACCTGCTTTAAAGAGAAGATGCCTCACAAGCATTCATTATCCTTCTGCTTCAAACAAATCAAGACAATATTGCAGGATAATGACTTTTTTTTTTTTAGTCTTTACTAAAGTGTGGAGCTTTCTTGGTAAAAGAACGGTAAGGGTCTGTTATAGAACTCCCCAATGCTTCAACAGCAAGGCCAAGTAATTCTGAAACATCATAATGATGTTTTGTTCATGTTTCATTATGGTTTTTAAACATAAATAAACTTTCTCCTTAATCTGGCCCTTTGATGTTCTTAAGGACACTCACCCCCAGCTCATCTTCAGGAACAACTATGAATACCTTCTCTCTTACCCACTTATATCCCAGCCAAGCACTGAAGTGACTTTTTCTAGTTATCTTAAGATGAGTCTCTTTTACACTTTCCTTATGTCTTTTGTGTAGTATCTTATGCCTGATCCCTTTGTCTACAGCTTTAAAAAGGCCTCGAAATAATACTGCTGTCAACCCCAGAAACAACTAAAATAAACTCAAAAACAGAAAAGATGTAATAAAAATTGGTAGTGAAAAATTAAATCAGCAAAACAAAGTTAAATCTAAATAATTACTGATGACACAATTATGAAAACTATAACCATCAAAAATGATTTAAGTTACATAATAAAAATAATAAATGAATAATAATCTAGATGTAAAATCCAAGATTATATCATGAAAAACTTGGAAATATAGAGAAAAGGAAGGAGAAAGTATAAATGTGGGATATTTCTCATCTTACACATAGGAAGCAAATAGTTCAATATTTATTTTGCAAAAAGTTTGTTTTTATCTTAAAGGTAGCCATTAGTAGGGAATAAAAACCAAAATAAAACAACTTACACATCAGCAAAGAAAATGAAGGATAAGAAAAACTTGGTCTATAAATAAAAGTCAGGAGAAGTAGAGTGAAAAGAAAGTATAAAACAGTATTATAAAAGTACGTAAAATATTACTTATTACTTATGATAGGAAATAGTTGAATCTATTTATGCAATGAATAACAGGCTACCAAATAAATGAAGCAAAAGCTTTTCAAAATATAAAGAGAAGAAAATGAAAACACAACATAAAACTTACGGGATTCAAATAAAAAGTAGTACTTAATTTTATACCTGTAATTGAAACCACAAGTTTGGTTCCCTGGAAAGAGCAACAAAATGGAAAAACCTTTTGCTAGACTGACTAAAATTGAGAATGCGAAATATAAACCGAGCACATTCAATTTGCTAAAATCAATAATGAAAAAGAACATTACTACCAACCCTGCAGAAATTTTATATATATGGAAATATTAATAAACTGTGGGCCAGTTGAGCTCCTTTCTACTTTTGGTTTGCTGCATTTGCACATTGTTTATTGCCCAAATAAACTTTAAAAGAAAAATTTAAATGCCTTAGTTTATCTTTGAAGAATCTGGTATCAGAAGCCGAATCTAAAGGAGAGAGCAAGAAGAGAAAACACTCACGAGCTTGTTTGGCGGTTCCAGCTTTCTGGCTGCACCTGGAGCTTGCCAGTAATTCCCTCTTGGATCCCAGCTGCCCGCCTTATCTCCAGCTCTCCAAGTTTCAAGCCACATTAAAACTGGCCTGGGCCGAGATGAGGCCTACGCTTTGGAAGGGACGGAGAGGGAGCGCTGGGTGCGTCGAAATGGACGTTGTGCACTAAATTTAGCCTGGAGCTCGAGTGGCCGAAACATGGGAGTTTTTGTTTAGATAAGGTTATTCATCTGAGAGGCTCCCTAGAGAAAGATCTCAAATACACCTGTTAAAAGAAACAAAGTCACCAATATCAGCAAAGCTGCAGGTTTATTGAAAGATAAACCGTTTGAGCATGGAGGATTCAAACTGCAGAAGAATCTCAAGATGGTGGGTAAGTTACAATGGCTTATAAAGGCTGTTAGGGGATTTCAAGTGGGAGGCTATAATAATTGGTTGACATTTTAGCTTCACATCACATGGGAGAGCTTTGCAAGGCGTGGAGTGGATATAAACTGTCCACTTTTAATTAGCTCTTTATACAAGACTACGATCTTTTTTTTTCATTAAATATTGCTCATATTGCAACTTGAAGTAATGCTGCGTTTTCTGGTCTGTGTTAGACCTTGGCCAATTTGTCTCTTCCACAAAGTCCCTGCGGTTTCTCTCCTGGCAACTCTCAACGCAGGTGCTGATTTATTTAATACCCCAGCAGTAGTGAAAAGTGTTGTTTTTTAAATTGGTGTACTGAGGTATCAAAAAGAAGTAGTGATTCCAAAATAGCCTCTGTAAAAGACTTCTTACAAAGGCCAAAAGAAAATACAAGAAACAAGAAGCCAAGACAACTGATGAGATCATTAGACAAGAGCTAAAGACAGTGTCTTGACACCGACTGTAACTTCAGCCCCTTCTCCTTGTCCTCCTTTGCCTGGTTACTTTGAATCTTTTAACCCTCTTTCTCACTTAGCCTTTTACTTGCAACATGAGAAAAAGAAAGAAACTAGACAAATGCCATTAAGGTTGGACTGTCCACAGATTCTGCCATTTAGACCACCATCTTTAACCCATGATCAAAGGTGAAACTCAAAGGCATCATCACTCATGGAAAAATTTGGAATTATTTTGGGTGCATATGCTCCAGGGTTACCTGCACTGTAATAGCTTGTATACATGTTGGTCTGAACCTTAGATGCTAAATCCTGAAAGACAAAAGCTGATTAGACTGACCCAGAAAAGGGTCCTTCAGGATCTCTTTCCACAATAAATCTGAGAGTCAAAAAGGACTGAGAAATCAGGCAAAGTGTCTATAAGGTTACACATCACGACAAAGACAATATTAAAAGTCTCCTCCACAAATACTGATAGGAAAGCTTTAGCTCTCATGTTAAGAAAATAACTTCAACTTGTCCTATTTACCAGGAACAGATTCTGATAAAGACATGAGTGGAGAAGAGACAAAAAGGCAGCTCCTTTTTATAAACTTGTGAGTTTTGTATTTCTGTTTTCTGTGTTCTTATGTATGACTCAGGACTGAAAGATTTTATATTGAAGCTATAAGTTCTCTATTTGTGCCTGTCTATATGTTTTATATATAATCTTTTCCTACCTCTGATGGTATTACCAAATTAACTTATAAAGCTTCTTAAACGGCTCTATTCAAATTGGATTAAGGATAAATAAGCATTAATATATAAATTAATACTCCTAAAGTCCCAGAAATGAAGGAAAACAAACTTCTAATATTTCCAATTAAAAAGGTATTTGTAGAACTAACCCAAACTGTAAAAAAAAAATTCAAGTTCACATAATTTAGGTAAACCTTTGGCAAACAGGGCTGATGTGATATTGTTATTTAAATTAAAACAGCTATGCCTTTTGAGATTTCAATGTTAAGTACAATATAAGCACACAATTTTATTTTTCCTGGGTATAGTCTTTTTAAATTTATTCAGGTTTTCTGATCAAGTAATCTATCATTGTATCTACTAGATGTTTCAAATGATGAAAAATGTAAACTTTTGTAAGGTGTGCAGAATGTGTTTTTGTTAAGGAAAAAGAGAGAGTAGTTTTCTTCTAAAGTATAAATGACTGATTGTTTTTTTTTAGTGAGAAACAGGAATATGTTAGAGAAAACCTGAATGGATATAGAAAATTGATGAAGGTTTGTGGAAAAAGAAACTTATTTGTCATGATCAAGTTTGGCCAAGATTTGATAGATTTAAAAGATTTTTAGGAGTATTCTTATCTGACAGCATCTTCATGTAAAACTAGAATTTCATTTTCTCTCTCAAAAAATGACAACATTTCTTGGTTTATGGGTTGGCTTTTAGTAAGAGGTTATAAAAGGTTTTTCTTAACCATCTCAGTAATCTGTATAGAAGGCAAATATTTTTATCTTCTCAGAATAATCTCCTTTTTATTGACCTTATCCTTTAATTTTTAAGAAAACACCAATAAGAGGTTACCTTCACTCAGGAAAGGCCAATGAAGTTCAGGGATTCTCTCTCAATTGGAAAGGCACATGGTGAGCATTGTGACATCTGCTAGCTTCCTCTCCAGGTTTCTTATTTCATGAAGCTCCCCTGGGGGTGTTTTCCTTCTTCATCTCCAAAGGTCTCTGGCCAATTGGGCTCTCCTTTTGGCTCTCATGATTCTGAAGCTTTCTCTAAAGGGTGTCCTCTTTTATAGGAAACTAATCAAGACCCACCTGGAATGGGTGGAGTCACATCTCCCTCTAATCCAAGGTTAATACCCACAATTGGGTGATTCAGCCCGCAATATTCAATGAGGATTAGAGGGCATGGCTCTTCTTGGGTCCACCACAGATTCAAACCGGCACATCCCCAGTTCCTTGACTCACCATAAAACAAGGCTCCTCTCCTTCATGCACACATCACACCTTCCCTAGAAATATATGGCCTGGAGTGAACAGTTATCAGTATAGCTAAGATTATGAAACAGAGCTTTAACACCGTTCTTAAGCATTGGGTATTGCCGGGAGGGACCTCTTTCTGAGAAAGTATTTTCTGGAAAAGAAGAACAATTGACTTTCAGGGGATTCCTGAGAAAATAGAACAATGGAACTGTACTCTATAGAACTGTAGATAAGAAACACCTGGCCATAAACCAGTTTCAGTCTGGGAGAGGTAGTTTATCAGATTGGGACATAACACATTCATCTATGTTTGTTTCTCCCTACTTTGTAAGACCCCCTCCCCATGTAAAATGGAAACTTAACATCAGCCAATCAGAATATTTCCTCACTTGCTTCTTCATTTGCCCTGTATAAGCATCCTTTCCACTTCCTTGGTAGAGCTCCTTGATATTCTCAGTTTGGTGCTGACTGATTCATGAGTCATTTATTCCCTAAATAAACCTTAATAAAACAAAGCAAAACAAATACTCTAGGCTAACAAATTATGTTAACTTAGATGAAATGGGCAAATTCCTAGAAAGACACCAACTACAAAAACTGACTCAAGAAGAAATATACAATCTGAATAGATCATTCACATGTAAAGCGATAAATTAGTAATTTAAAAACGTCCCATAAAGAAAAGCCCAAGCCCAGATGGCTTCATGGGGAATTAAAGAATTAATCCCATTTCTTCAAAATATGAAAGGGGAATGAGGCTAGTATTAACCTAATGCCAAACCACACAAACAAATCATAATAAAGTATAACCGTCAACCGGTATCTTTTTATGAGTATAGATGCTAAAGGTCTCAACAAAGTACTTGAAAACCTACACAAGTATTATATAAAAAGAATTAAGCATCATGACCAAGCAAAATTTATCCTAGGATTTCAAGCTTGTTTTAACATCCAAAAAATTAATTAATGTAATATTCCTTATCAATAGAATAAATGAAAAACACATCATCATTTCAGTAGATTCAGAAGAATTTGACAAAACCCAACATGATGAATAATATCATGATAAAAGCACTTCACAAAATAGGAATAGAAGGGGACTTCCTCATCCTGATAAAGGACACCTTCAAAATTCCACACCTATGGTGGGTTATCAAACTTAATGATGAAGGAGTGAACGCTTTCCCACTAAGATCAGGAACAAGACAAGGATGCCCCCTCTTGCCAGTTTTAATCAATTTTACTCTAGAGGTTCAAGTGGGGACAATTAGGCAAGGAAACAAAAGACATCCAAATTGGAAAGAAAAAAGTAAAACTATCTCTATTTGCATATGACATGATCTTATGTAAAGAAAAGGAATCCTTTAAAAAACTATTAGTGCTAATAAATGAATTCAGCAAGGTTGCAGAGTACAAGAGCAATACACAAAAATCAACTGTATTTCTATACACTAGCAATGAACAACCGAAAAATGACATTAAGAAAACAATTCTATTTTCAAAAGCATCATAAGTCATAAATTACCTAGGAATAAGTTTAACAAAATTATTTCAAAGCTTATACTCTAAAAACTGCACAACATTTTGGAAATAAATTAAAGAATACTTAAATAAATTGAATGATATTTTATGTTCAAAGATTGGAAGACAATATTGTTCAAACAGCAGTACACTCCAAAATTATCTAAAGATTCAAATCAATACTTATCAAAAGCTCAGCTGCATATTTTTTTCAGAAATGGACGAGCTGATTCTAAGATTCAGATGAGCTTGCAAGGAAACCTGAATAGTCAAAATAAACTTGAAAAATTAGAAGAGTTGGTGGACTCGAACTTCCTGGCTTCAAGCTCATTACAAAGCCACAATAATTAAAACAGTGTGGTTACTGGATAAGGATTGGCATGTAGATCAGTGGAAAAGATTTGAGAATCAAGAAACAAATCATATATCTGTTGTCAATTGAATTTTGACAAGGTTGCCAAGATAAATCAATGGGAAAATGAATAGCACTGGGACAATCTGAGCGCCTCCTACAAAACAATAAAGTTGAACTTCTTTTCTTGTGCTTCTTTCTGGACTTTCTGCTTCTTTTTTCAACATTTGAAAGTTTGATTAATATGTATCTTGGAGTAGGCCTATTTGAATTTATTCTATTTGCATTCGTCAGGCCTCTTTGATTTGCATATTTATGACTTTTATAAGGGTTTTACCCAAATATATCTTCAACTAACCTTCCTAGCCCTTTACCTTTCTGTTCTCCTTCTGAGTCACCACTGATTCTTATATTTGTGTGCCTTTTGTTGTCCATCATTTTCCTAAGATCCTGTTCCATTTTTTCCATATTTCTTGCCATTTGTTCTTTTGTGCACTATAATTAAATTATCTCTTCTAGCTCACTTATTCTTCCTTCTGCTTCATTGAATCTGCTATCATGTTTCTCTAGTTCTACCTTGATCTACTGTATCTTTCATCTCTGTGAGCTCTGCCATTTTTCTGTTTAATCTTTCAAATGCTTCTTTATGCTTTTCTAGTGTCTTCCTAATATCCTTTATTTCTTTATAAATACCATTGAGTAGTTGTTTCATATGCTGTGTCCCTTCCAGGTTGTTTATTTTGTCATTTGGCTGGGCCACTTCTGCTTGGCTCTTCACATGCTTGGTGATTTTTCTATTGTGTTTGGGACATTTGAGTATTTTAATAAGGTTATTTGGCAAGTTGCTTTCCTTCACTTAGCTAAAGTTTTATGTTTATTTGGCTTTGTGTTGAAAGTTCCATTTTGCACTTGGTTTGTCAGTAATTCCCCACCAAACCAAGGCCTGGATCTCATTAGAAGGTGCTGTTCTACTTGAGGCTCTATTAAAAGCTAGGCAGGGACACACAGGTAGTTCAGTGGCAGCATGCCCACCTGCCATGTGGGAGACCCGGGCTCAATTTCCAGCCCATTCCCCTAAAAAAATATAATAATGATAATGATAAAATAGAATTTAAAAATATTTAAAAAACAGTAGTAGGTCCCAAAACCAGGAAAGGACACACCAAGATATAGTGAATGAACTGAGGCTGGTACCCACAGAGCAGAGATAAAATTAAAAAATAAAAAATAAAAATCAATAAAAATATAAATATATAAACATGAAAATAAAAATATGTTTTTAAAAAACTAGGCAGATAAGGAGTTTGCCATATGGCACTTACTGCTTCTTCCCAACAGGTAGCAGTCCTGAGGCACCTCCTTCCTCAGGCCCACTCCCCTCCTACAACTACAGCTGCTGACTTGGGAAATGGTGTGCATGGCAGAGGGGCTTTTCCTGGCCCTCAGTGGCAGGATGTCTGGTCCAGGTGTGCAGCACAGGGGAACCAACTGCAATGCCCTGGGAGAAACCTATCTGTAACACCTGGTTCTTAGAGCATCTACTACACACTGTGCCCAATGAGACAGCCACTTGTGGCACCCAATTGGGTGGGAGTGCAGTTCTTCGCAACAGACAGCCAGGCATGTGTCTGGCCTCCCTGCAGGTATTGCCAGCTTTGAAACTGCTCAGGGAGGTTTCCCCAGCCAGAGGCTTGAATAAGCTGGAACAGAGGGAAGGTTAATTCCCTTGGAGCCATACTTACCCATGGGCCACCATCTACCCCTGGTGGGGATCACAACTGATCAGACCTACCCTGCTCTTACCATCCTTATCCCCCCCACCTCTCTCCTCCCCAAGAAACATTGAAGACCATTTTTGAGTACTCACCCTCCAGGGATCATAGTCCCAGTCATTCTCTCTCCATCCCCTATGTTATTTCATGGAGCAGGGGTGAATTCAGACCTCCCTACTCTACATCTTCCTGGAAGTCTTAAAGCTAGAATAATCTTGATAGCAAAATCTAAGATTGCACAAAGAAAACTAAGTTTAGACCAAACATTACTTAAAAACACAAATAGGAAAATCCTAAGTAATGGTAAGTTGAGTCCATAAATATATTTAAAATATAAGATGACTGAGTTGGCTTTATTAAATTATGCAAAAGTGGGTTAGTAGGAAAATTTGTTAATATAAGCCATCATATCCATAGATTAAAATAGGGTACATGGGTGGTTCAGTGGTAGAATGCTCATCTGCTGTGTGGGAGACCAGGTTTGACTCCCAGCCCATATGCCCACCCCCCCAAAAAAGATCAAGTTAGATAAATCATGTTACTATCTAGATGCTGCAATGATATCTGATAACTTTGATATCCATTCCTAATAACCTTAATACCTTAATTATGTAAAGAATGAAACCTCTACAGTCTGGTAAATATCATTCTTAAATTGTGAAATTCTAGACTTATTTCCTTTATGGTCAGAAACAGTGTAATGTTGCACATGATTATTGCTATTCTTTGAAATTATTACTATTATTTAAATAAGAAAATAATATAAATAAAATAATATTTAAATAAGAAAATAATATTTATAAATGAGAAATAGTATGAGAATGAAGTGGAAATGGATTAAAGTAAAAGTATTATTGATCTCAATATGATAATCCATCTAGAAAATCTAAAAGAACCCATTAAACCTATTTTAACTGAGAGGAGTGTTCTTTAAGCTTGTTGTCAGGTACACGAAAAATACACTTAAACTAATTAGCCTTTTATAAATGAGAAATAGCCTGTTTAAAATATCTCATTTACAATCACAAAAAAAAATTTAAGTGCCTAGAATTAACTTAACTAGAGACTAGAGGCATGTAGATCAAATATAGTCAAAGCTAGAGAGCTTCTCTGGGAGACATAAATGAAGTCTTGAATATTTGGAAAGACAAATGATGTTCATGAATAGGAGTTTAATATTGGAGGATGTCAGTTCCCTCTCTCCTCATTACTCCTTGGGTATATTATTTTCTCTTTTTCTCTGTCTGCTTCAAAAATTTTCTCTCTATTGCTTTTCAGCAATTTGATTATAATGAACCTAAGTGAGGGTTTCTTGTAATTGTCAGGCCTGGGATTTTTGGATGTGTTATTTGATTTGCTTTACCAAATTAGGGAAAGTTTCAATAATTATACTGAGGAAATTTGTTATATCACTCAGTTTCTGAAACTAAGCAACATAGCCAATTTGCAGCTTTCTAGGTGAAACTTGATTTTAATTGTCACGAAAATCAATCTGATTGAGCTGAGGCACACCCCTTAACTGCAGTAATCTCATCAAAAGGTCCTATTCACCATGGGTTTACCCCCACAGGAATGGATTCGATTTTTTTTTCTTGGGTACATACTGCTTTTTTTTGCTTGGGTACATACACTCAACCCAAAAAGGCATTCTATATGTAAATTGCATTCATTCAATCACAATATCCCCCAGACCCTAAGTCCTTTAGAAACAATGCTAAGTAAAAATTCTCATCAAAATCAGTCATGGGTGTGGTCTGTCCTGAGGCTTAATTATTCCTGTCTGTGGACCTGTGAAATGTAGAGTACCAGTTAAAAGCTTCTGATATTTAAGGGAGGATAAGTATAGGATAAACTTTCCTATTCCCATAGGGAGAAATTGGAATGAAAATGGGGGGTCACAGGTCCCAAACAATCTGAAACCGTATGGGCATACTCTATGAGAGTTCAAGGTCTGAGAGTCATTATAGAACATTGTTTGGCACTCCAGACCTGATGAAGTTGCAGATCCACTCCTTCCAAGTACTTGTGCAGTGGCCATGTTCTTCCCAAACACTGGAGTAAAGTTTCCACCCTTTCAAAGCACTGGATTTTCAGCAATCCCCAGGGCATAGGCTCAACCGTCTCAGAACATTGAGCTGTCAGCACTCTTCCTGAATGATGGGGCAGAAGGCCTGCCATCTCAAAGACCAAGTCAGACTCACCTTTCCACGTACATAGATGGGCCTGCTCTCTTGGCCTGTGGAGATGTCTTTAGTCCAGACCTTAGCTTCCATGTCTCTGCCCTTGAAGTGGTTTTACCTTCAATCTCTCCTTTTTCTATCCCATTTAGTCCAGGTTGGCAGTAGTTCCTTTCACACAGAACTTACAAAAAATAACTGATTGGTTTTGCATGTAGTACACTAGGGTCCAAACCATCAGTCAAGAGAACTTTTCACAAATCTTTCCTGGATAACTGCATATACATCCTGACTTGCAGTGAAACAGCTGACTCATTGCATGTCCAGTAAAACCTTCACATGGAGAACTATTCTCTGGTGACTTGCTTTCAGAAACTCACAATTTTCCATTTCTGTATCTTTCTGATGTATCAGAAATGATGTATCCAATCATCCATTTCTGTATCTTTCTGCCCAGGAGATCAGTTCTCAGCTTATCTCAGTCTTCTTGCATGTCACTGTAGTTTGCAAGAAGAAACCAAGCTGTACTTCCCACACTTCACTTGGAAATCTCCTCAGCTAAATATCTAAATTCATCAGTCTCAAGTTCTGTCTTCCATCTAACATCAGCAAGCTTTTTCTAAAATGCTTCCTCTTTTCTTAGGATTCCAGTAAACGAAAAAGACCCACCTGGAATGGGTGGAGTCACATCTCCCTCTAATCAAAGGTTAATTACCACAGTTGGGTGTGTCACATCTCCATGGAACTAATTGAATCAAGCTTCCAACCTACAGTGCTGAATAGGGATTAAAAGAAACTGCTGTCTCCACAAGATGGATCAGGATTAAAACATGACTTTTCTAGGGCACATAATCCTTTCAACCCAGTATACATACCTTAGCTGAAGTGATCTCATCAAAAGGTCCTATTTACAATGGGTTTACACCCATACAAATGGATTAGATTCAAGAAGATATTTTCTGGAGCACATACAGCTTCAAGCCTCCACAGTGACCAAATGGAATTTATCCCAGGAATGCAAGGCTGGTTAATATTTGAAAATAAATCAATATAAGTCATCGTGTTACCAGAATAAAAGGAAACATGATAATTTCTAGAAATTCAGAAAAAGAATTGGGAAAACAAAAACAAATCTCTCCACAAACTAAGAATAAAAGGATACTTTCTCAAGGGCATGTATAAAAAGTCTACAGCTAACACATTACTTAATGATAAAATATTACTTACACCTAAAATCAGGAAGAAGACTTTCTCACCACTTCATGCAACATTGTATTGAAGATAATAACTGGTACACTTAAGTGATGAAAAGTAATAATACACATGTAGATTAGAAAGGAATTAGTAAACTGCAGCAGGCAACCTTATTATCTAACTAAAAGTCTAATTTTGAATCCTAAAGAGAATTATGCGTGGTTGCAGGATACAAGAGATAAAAGGATAAATAAAAACAAATTGTAATTTTATGTACTAGCAACAAACAATTGAAAATGAAATTAAATAACTAATTCCTTAATGATCATTTAAAAATATATGATTATAATAGTTTTAACAAAAGATATGTAAGATCACTAATTGAAAATTATTAAACATTACTAAGAAAAAAATTAGAAGAGCTAAATGAACAAAGAGATATACCATGTTCAAGGATTGTAAGACTGTTTTGTCAAGATGTTTATTTTTCCCAAATTGATTTACAATGTTAATGAAATCTTAACTAAGATCCCAAGGAGCAATTTTTATAGCAGTTTACAAGCCAGCTCTAAAATGTATATGGAAATTCAAAGGACCTAGGATAACCAGCAATATATTGAAATAGATCAACTTGGTGAACTCAAGCTACTTTACATCTAGATTATTACAAAAAATCACAATTACCAAAACAGAAAAGTATTGGCATAACTATAAATAAGTAAATCGGAACCAGAAATAGATACAAGTGTTTATGACCAATTGATCTTTAACAAGGGCACCTATGCAATTCTATGGACAAAAGAACGTCCTGGCAACACATGCTGTTGGTAAAACCAGACAAGTATGTATTTATTAGATGAGTCTTCAGTCCTGCCTCATACCAACCACAAGATTTTTTTTTCACAATTGATCATATACTACATGTAAAAACTAAAACAAAAATCTGCTAAAAGAAAATATAGAAGACTATCTTAACCTTTGAATTTGAAAAGATTTCTTAGAGAGGACTCAAATGAACACTAAGCCTAAAAAACAAAAATAGAAAATATATCTTCACAAAAGAAGATATAAAAAATGACAATCATATGGCCTAACACTATTGCTCATTAGAGAAATGCAAATTAAAACCACAATGAGCTAAACTCTATATGCCCACTAGAATGGCGAAAATTTAAAAGATTGATTATATCAAGTACTGATAAAAGTAAAAAACAACTGAACCACTTGTCTATTGCTTGTAAGAAGAGACATGATATACCCACTTTCGAGAGTCTGAAAGTGTCTTATCAATTTATATATACATTAACAACTGATCCAGCAATACAACCTTTAAATATCTACCTAAGTGAAATGAAAATAATGTCCACACAAAAACTTGCACATGAATATTTATAGCAGTTTTGTACATAATAGCCAAAAGCTGGAAATGAGCCAATTGATTATCAAAATGTTATTTGATAAACATATTGTACTATACCTAATGAAGAAATAGTACTCAGCAATAAAAATGAATGAACTGCTAAAACACATGATGACAAGAATGAATGTCAAAGACATTATTATGAGTGAAAGAAACCAACAAAATAATGCATACTGTAAAATTCCATTAATATGAAGTTTGGACAGACAGAAGTCACATATTGTGATAGAAATCTAAACATCTATTGCCTTTGTAGGATGGAGATTGACTGGAAGGGGATACAAGGAAACCTGTCAAGTAGAAAAAATATTTACTGTCTTGACTGGGTGATGTTTTTACAACATATATACTTATAAAACCGCATTGAGGGGAGAGGGGCCAAGATGGCAGCTTAGTAAGGTATGCGTGTCTTAGTTCCTCCTCCAGAACAACTACTAGGTGAACAGAAACAGTGCAGAACAGCTCCCGGGGCCACGGCAGGGAAAGGACACACAGCATACCCCAGTCTGGACTGTCTAGACTGACTGCGAGACTCTGCTGCGGTGAGATCACCGAGCGGCGCACAATTCCCCTAGCAGCGGCAGCTGGCAGCCGGAGCACCTCCCTCCCTCCTTCCCGGGCCGGCTGAGAGTCTCGGAGAGAAAAGTTTCGCAAGCCGCGGCAGCCGGCACCACTCTTTTGTGGGCGGCTTCCTGGACCGGCTACGAGTCTCGGATCAGAGGGCTACCCAAGCCACGGTGGCTGGCAACTGGCGCCCCTCCCCTGCGGGCGGCTTCCTGGTCTGGTGGCGAATTCCCCGGGCCGCGGCAACCGGCGACCGGCACCGCTCCAGGGAGAGGAGGAAATCTCCGACAGTGGCAGGGACTGGGTCCAACCAAACACCAATAGGGGCAATAATAATAGGAGCCACAGGGTCCCCTCAAGCCGCGGCAGCTGACGCCCCCACCACGCGCAGCCCCCCAGACCAACTGAGAGAATTGGATCGGATATCCCCAGGCCGCGGAGAACGGTGACCGGGGGGATCTCTTCCAAACACGTGAGACAAACGTGTGCCATGAGCGCCACCTACTGGGCAGGATAAGAAAAACAGAACCCAGAGATTTCACAGAAAAATCTTACAACCTGTTGGGTCCGACACCCAGGGAAATCTGACTAAATGCCCAGCCGCCAGCAGAAGATAACGGTCCACGCACAGAAGATTGAAAATATGGCCCAGGCAAAGAAACAAACCAATAGTTCAAATGAGATACAGGAGCTGAGACAACTAATGCTGAATATACGAACAGAAATGGAAAACCTCTTCAAAAATGAATCGATAAATTGAGGGAGGACATGAAGAAGACATGGGCTGAACAAAAAGAAGAAATAGAAAAACTGAAAAAACAAATCACAGAACTTATGGAAGTGAAGGATAAAGTAGAAAAGATGGAAAAAACAATGGATACCTACAATGATAGACTTAAAGAGACAGAAGATAGAATTAGTGAATTGGAGAATACAACATCTGAATTCCAAAAACAAACAGAAACTATCGGGAAAAGAATGGAAAAATTTGAACAGGGTATCAGGGAACTCAAGAACAATATGAACCGCACAAATATACGTGTTGTGGGTGTCCCAGAAGAAGAAGAGAAGGGAAAAGGAGGAGAAAAACTAATGGAAGAAATTATCACTGAAAATTTCCCAACTCTTATGAAAGACCTAAAATTACAGATCCAAGAAGTGCAGTGCACCCCAAAGAGATTAGACCCAAATAGGTGTTCTCCAAGACACTTACTAGTTAGAATGTCAGAGGTCAAAGAGAAAGAGAGGATCTTGAAAGCAGCAAGAGAAAAACAATCCATCTCATACAAGGGAAACCCAATAAGACTATGTGTAGATTTCTCAGCAGAAACCATGGAAGCTAGAAGACAGTGGGATGATATATTTAAATTACTAAAAGAGAAAAACTACCAACCAAGACTCCTATATCCAGCAAAATTGTCCTTCAAAAATGAGGGAGAAATTAAAACATTCTCAGACAAAAAGTCACTGAGAGAATTTGTGACCAAGAGACCAGCTCTGCAAGAAATACTAAAGGGAGCACTAGAGTCAGATACAAAAAGACAGAAGAGAGAGGTATGGAGAAGAGTGTAGAAAGAAGGAAAGTCAGATATGATATATATAATACAAAAGGCAAAATGGTAGAGGAAAATATTATCCAAACAGTAATAACACTAAATGTTAATGGACTGAATTCCCCAATCAAAAGACATATGCTGGCAGAATGGATTAAAAAACAGGATCCTTCTATGTGCTGTCTACAGGAAACACATCTTAGACCCAAAGATAAACATAGGTTGAAAGTGAAAGGTTGGGAAAAGATATTTCATGCAAATAACAACCAGAAAAGAGCAGGAGTGGCTATACTAATATCCAACAAATTAGACTTCAAATGTAAAACAGTTAAAAGAGACAAAGAAGGACACTATATACTAATAAAAGGAACAATTAAACAAGAAGACATAACAATCATAAATATTTATGCACAGAACCAGAATGCCCCAAAATACGTGAGGAATACACTGCAAACACTGAAAAGGGAAATTGACTCATATACCATAATAGTTGGAGACTTCAATTCACCACTCTCATCAATGGACAGAACATCTAGACAGAGGATCAATAAAGAAATAGAGAATCTGAATATTACTATAAATGAGCTAGACTGAACAGACATTTATAGGACATTACATCCCACAACAGCAGGATACACCTTTTTCTCAAGTGCTCATGGATCATTCTCAAAGATAGACCATATGCTGGGTCACAAAGCAAGTCTTAACAAATTTAAAAAGATTGAAATCATACACAACACTTTCTCGGATCATAAAGGAATGAAGTTGGAAATCAATAATAGGCGGAGTGCCAGAAAATTCACAAATACATGGAGGCTCAACAACACACTCTTAAACAACAAGTAGGTCAAAGAAGAAATTGCAAGAGAAATTAGGAAATACCTCGAGGCGAATGAAAATGAAAACACAACATATCAAAACTTATGGGACACAGCAAATGTAGTGCTAAGAGGGAAATTTATTGCCCTAAATGCCTATATCAGAAAAGAAGAAAAGGCAAAAATGCAGGAATTAACTGTCCACTTGGAAGAACTGGAGAAAGAACAGCAAACTAATCCCAAAGCAAGCAAAAGGAAAGAAATAACAAAGATTAGAGCAGAAATAAATGAAATTGAAAACATGAAAACAATAGAGAAAATCAATAAGACCAGAAGTTGGTTCTATGAGAAAATCAATAAGATTGATGGGCCCTTAGCAAGATTGACAAAAAGAAGAAGAGAGAGGATGCAAATAAATAAGATCAGAAATGGAAGAGGAGACATAACTACTGACCTCACAGAAATAAAGGAGGTAATAACAGGATACTATGAACAACTTTACGCTAATAAATACAACAATTTAGATGAAATGGACGGGTTCCTGGAAAGACATGAACAACCAACTTTGACTCAAAAAGAAATAGATGACCACAACAAACCAATCACAAGTAAAGAAATTGAATTAGTCATTCAAAAGCTTCCTAAACAGAAAAGTCCAGGACCAGACGGCTTCACATGTGAATTCTGTCAAACATTCCAGAAAGAATTAGTACCAACTCTCCTCAAACTCTTCAAAAAAATTGAAGTGGAGGGAAAACTACCTAATTCATTCTATGAAGCCAACATCACCCTCATACCAAAACCAGGCAAAGATATTACAAAAAAAGAAAACTACAGACCAATCTCTCTGATGAATATAGATGCAAAAATCCTCAATAAAATTCTAGCAAATCGTATCCAACAACACATTAAAAGAATTATACATCATGACCAAGTAGGATTCATCCCAGGTATGCAAGGATGATTCAACATAAGAAAATCAATTAATGTAATACACCATATCAACAAATCAAAGCAGAAAAATCACATGATCATCTCAATTGATGCAGAGAAGGCATTTGACAAGATTCAACATCCTTTCCTGCTGAAAACACTTCAAAAGATAGGAATACAAGGGAACTTCCTTAAAATGATAGAGGGAATATATGAAAAACCCACAGCTAATATCATCCTCAATGTGGAAAAATTGAAAACTTTCCCCCTAAGATCAGGAACAAGACAAGGATGTCCATTATCACCACTATTATTCAACATTGTGTTGGAGGTTCTAGCCAGAGCAATTAGACAAGAAAAAGAAATACAAGGCATCAAAATTGGAAAGGAAGAAGTAAAACTATCACTGTTTGCAGACGATATGATACTATACGTCGAAAATCTGGAAAAATCCACAACAAAACTACTAGAGCTAATAAATGAGTACAGCAAAGTAGCAGATTACAAGATCAACAATCAAAAATCTGTAGCATTTCTATACACTAGCAATGAACAAGCTGAGGGGGAAATCAAGAAACGAATCCCATTTACAATTGCAACTAAAAGAATAAAATACCTAGGAATAAATTTAACTAAAGAGACAAAAAACCTATACAAAGAAAACTGCAAAAAACTGTTAAAAGAAATCACAGAAGATCTAAATAGATGGAAGGGCATACCGTGTTCATAGATTGGAAGACTAAATACAGTTAAGATGTCAATCCTACCTAAATTGATTTAAAGATTCAATGCAATACCAATCAAAATCCCAACAACTTATTTTTCAGAAATAGAAAAACCAATAAGCAAATTTATCTGGAAGGGCAGGGTGCCCTGAATTGCTAAAAACATCTTGAGGAAAAAAAACGAAGCTGGAGGTCTCGCGCTGCCTGACTTTAAGGCATATTATGAAGCCACAGTGGTCAAAACAGCATGGTATTGGCATAAAGATAGATATATCGACCAATGGAATCGAATAGAGTGCTCAGATATAGACCCTCTCATCTATGGACATTTGATCTTTGATAAGGCAGTCAAGTCAACTCACCTGGGACAGAACAGTCTCTTCAATAAATGGTACCTAGAGAACTGGATATCCATATGCAAAAGAATGAAAGAAGACCCATATCTCACACCTTATACAAAAGTTAACTCAAAATGGATCAAAGATCTAAACATTAGGTCTAAGACCATAAAACAGTTAGAGGAAAATGTAGGGAGATATCTTATGAATCTTACAATTGGAGGCAGTTTTATGGACCTTAAACCTAAAGCAAGAGCACTGAAGAAGGAAATAAATAAATGGGAACTCCTCAAAATTAAACACTTTTGTGCACCAAAGAACTTCATTAAGAAAGTAGAAAGACAGCCTACACAATGGGAGACAATATTTGGAAATGACGTATCAGATAAAGGTCTAGTATCCATAATTTATAAAGAGATTGTTCAACTCAACAACAAAAAGACAGCCAACCCAATTACAAAATGGAAAAAAGACTTGAACAGACACCTCTCAGAAGAGGAAATACAAATGGCCAAAAGGCACATGAAGAGATGCTCAATGTCCCTGGCCATTAGAGAAATGCAAATCAAAACCACAATGAGATATCATCTCACACCCACCAGAATGGCCATTATCAACAAAACAGAAAATGACAAGTGCTGGAGAGGATGCGGAGAAAGAGGCACACTTATCCACTGTTGGTGGGAATGTCAAAGGGTGCAACCACTGTGGAAGGCAGTTTGGCGGTTCCTCAAAAAGCTGAATATAGAATTGCCATACGACCCAGCAATACCATTGCTGGGAATCTACTCAAAGGAATTAAGGGCAAAAACTCAAACGGACATTTGCACACCAATGTTTATAGCAGCGTTATTTACAATTGCAAAGAGATGGAAATAGCCAAAATGTCCATCAACAGACGAGTGGCTAAACAAACTGTGGTATAAACATACGATGGAATATTATACAGCTTTAAGACAGAATAAACTTATGAAGCATGTAATAACATGGATGGACCTAGAGAACACTATGCTGAGTGAGTCTAGCCAAAAACTAAAAGACAAATACTGTATGGTCCCAATGATGTGAATCAACATTCGAGAATAAACTTGGAATATGTCATTGGTAACAGAGTCCAGCAGGAGTTAGAAACAGGCTAAGATAATGGGTAATTGGAGCTGAAGGGATACAGACTGTGCAACAGGATTAGATACAAAAACTCAAAAATGGACAGCACAATAATACCTAATTGTAAAGTAATCATGTTAAAACACTGAATGAAGCTGCATCTGAGCTATAGGTTTTTGTTTTGTTTTGTTTTGTTTTGTTTTGTTTTACTATTATTACTTTTATTTTTTTCTCTATATTAACGTTCTATATCTTTTTCGGTTGTGTTGCTAGTTCTTCTAAACCGATGCAAATGTACTAAGAAACGATGATCATGCATCTATGTGATGATGTTAAGAATTACTGATTGCATATGTAGAATGGTATGATTTCTAAATGTTGGGTTAATTTCTTTTTTCCATTAATTAATAAAAAAAAAAAAGAACAAGGGATGCAGCTATGTCAACAAGCCACTCCAACAAGGAATCCAAATGTTTCCTTCTGTAGCCAGCAGGCATTCAGAGCTGAGAGGGAGTTACAAAGATAAAGACACAGGCAGACAGACTGCAGTCGCAGAAAAGATACTCTGCTACAATTCAGCAACAGCTGGTCAAAGGACAATACAGCTCTCTGCCGGGAAGACCCTCTCCTCAGCTCCAAGACAATCCCACAGGCAGCTTACCAAAAGCAGCTTCATACTACATACCCATTCCTACCATTCTTTACCCTTACGCCTAAACACTAATTTCATAGGATATTTTCTTGGGGAACTCCACAAGTAGCTTGGTAGACATGTATCAAATGCTGACAGTGTTATCTCTGGACAGTAAAAAAATTACTAACTTTTTTCTTCTGTGTGTTTTTCCAAATTTTCTACAAACATGATTTTTGTAATCAGGAATAAAATTAGCAAAAAACTTCTGTTAACATTGAAGAATTTCGGTTTTCTACAAGAACCAAATTTATGTAATTCTTGAAATTCAAAATCCAAATTACCATTTCTTAGCTTCATGTATTTTAATATTTTTCAATAATGCAATCTACTTAATGGACTTTCTAAAATTAAGAAACCATTCAAAATATGAAAACAAGAATGCTAAGTTGGATTTAACATGTAATTTTTTTTCTGGTACATGTCACACCCTTAATTGAGATAATTTAAGACTCTTAAAGGTCAAAATTCATTATTTTCAAACTTCAGAAATATTCCCAATTCAGGTGAAAAAGAATGGAACTGTTTCCCTTTGTAAGAAGACCATGTAGAAGGCAGTATATGCAGTTATGTGGCTTAGAGACTACAGATAAAACACACTAGTGTTTCTTCCACTACAAATGCTAGCCAAAAAAACTTTCCAGTCTAAAAAAAAAAAAAAAAGATAAGACATTGGACTGTATAACGCATGAATCCTAATGCAAACAATGAACTATAGTTAATAGTACAATTATAATATTCTTTCTTCAGTTATAATCACAGTAGCACAATAATGCAAAGTGTTAATAATAGAGAGCTATACAGGAATGCTATTTTTACATGATTTTTTCTGTAAATCTATAACTTTTCTAATAAAAAATGTATAAATTTAAAAAAACGCATTGAATCTTACACTTAGAAATTAAGTGAAATAGGAATTTTAGCTGTTTATGTATGTACTTAAAACATGGTAATTAATAGAAGAACTAAAAGCAACATTGATAGCAAATATCAGAGATGGAGAAGGGAAGCTGGAAAGTAGTGTAAGTAATCTGTCATCTTTCTTATTGAGAATTTCGTATCTGTTGCCTACAACTGAGGAATCAAGAAACAAGTATGCATTATATAAAGTTATGAAATAACCAAGGAAAGAAGTATTTATAAATAAAAGAGTTAGACCAATGTTTTTCTTTGGGTGTGGAAAGGGAAGGGGCTGCAGATTTATGTTGTATGCTTTGATCTGATATCATGTACAGCTATTACTTGGAGAATTTTCATGTGGTAGAATAATTGTTACCAAAACTAGAAAATATTAGTTAATAAAATTTATTTTAAGTGACAATTGAAATTTATAAAATAGTTTTTTTACAGTATTATACCATTTTTAAGTGTGTCTCTGTGTATAATACTTAGAAAAAAGGAGCTGAAGTATTTACCCAAATGTTAACAGTGAATATCTCTAGATATTGGCATTAGAGTCACTGCTAATTATTATTTGTTTTATGTGCTTTCTTTTTTTCCCCCTAAATGTTTACAAAGAATTTGTATTCAAAGACATCTTATGCCACTGGCTTCAAAGTTCTAATAGTCAGAAGCATGGTTAAATAGGTTTGGGTTAGAGTGAACAAGTTCTCTGTTCTTAGGAAGCTTAGTCTAGGTTAGATACAGATAAAAGAATCTATCATGTAATAGGAAAAGGGCTGTTAACAGAGGCAGGGCTGACATTTCCTTATGTAAGTTTACAAGATGGGTAATATGAGAAGGCAGTCCAAATTCTTTCATGCTGCTTCAGGAAATCACATCAGCAGAGGCTTCTTGACTATTTAGTTTGATATATTTGGAGGGAATTCAGGTAACAGTTAGATGATCTCTCATGTCTTTGAATTTTTAAAAAATTCTAGGAAAATCCTATATGAGGCCAAGTCTTTTGGACAATTTCAGTTTAAAATTTCTTACTTCACCTGAGAGATCATTTGCACAAATAACAGAAGCATGATATGATTGCTATGTTGTAATATTCCTATTAGAGAATTTAAAACCCCATCTCTCATTGCTCCAAATAAGAAAACTAAAGTTACATTTTTTAAAGATTTTTTATTGTATAATATAACATATATACAAAGCAAAGAAAAAAACAGCAATAGTTTTCAAAACATTCTTCAACAAGCAGTTGCAGGACAGATCCCAGAGTTTGTCATAGGCTACCATAGGATCCTCTAAGATTTTTCCTTCTAGCTGCTCCACAATATAGGAGGCTAGAAGGAATAAATATTTTTCTATCATCACTACTGACTTATTTTTTCTTTTTTGTGAAAAATAGCATATATACAAAAAGCAATACGTTTCAAAGCACAGAACAACAATTAGTTCTAGAACAGATTTCAGAGTTTAGTATGGGTTACAATTCGACATTTTGGGTTTTTACTTCTAGCTACTCTAAGATACTGGAAGCTAAAAGAAGTATCTACTTAATGATTCAGCAGTTATATTTGTTGTTAAACCCCTACCTTCTCTGTATACCTCCACCATCACCTTTGATCTTTCTCCCACTCTTTTTTTTTTGTGTGTGTGTATGGGTAGGCACTGGGAATCGAACCCGGGTCTCAGCATGGCGGGCGAGAACTCTGCCTGCTGAGCCACCATGGTCCACCCCTTTCTCCCACTCTTTAGGGGTATTTGGGCTATGGCCACTCTAACTTTTTCACATTGGAAGGAGCTATCAGTAATATGGGGTAGGAAGATGGAACTAGCTGGAGATGGTGGGCCCTCTAGGTTTCAGGACTTATCTGGTCCAGGGACCCATCTGGAAGTTGTGGGTTTCTGGAAAGTTACCCTAGTGTATGGAACCTTTGTAGAATCTTATATATTGACCTAGGTGTTCTTTAGGATTGGCTCGAATGGTTTTGGTTGGGATGTGGCAAGTTATGATAGTTAGCAACGTTTGACTGAAGCTTCTGTAAGAGTGACCTCCAGAATAGCCTCTCGACTCTATTTGAACTCTCTCACCCACTGATACTTTATTAGTTACACTTCATTTCCCCCTTTTGGTCAGGATGGAATTGTTGATCTCATGGTGCCAGGGCTGGACTCATCACTGGGAATCATCTCCCATGGCACCAGGGAGACTTTCACACCTGGATGTCATCACACATAGTGGGGAGGGCAATGACTTCACTTGCAGAGTTGGGCTTAGAGTGAGGCCACATGTGAGCAATAAAATATGTCCTCCGGAAGTAACTCTTAGGTAGGCTAAGCTTCTCTGCTATCTACATAAGCGTCACAAGAATAAGAATCAAGATCAAGTGCTTGGCCTATTGATTTGGGTGTCCCCAAAGTTTGACACAGTATCAGGGGATTCCCTGATGGTACAGTTTAATAGTTCCATATTTTTTCTCCCATCCCTCATGGGGCTTTGTCAATACTTTTTGATTATCTGCTTAATATATTCTAGAATGTATCCAGGCATTACATTAAACTATGCAGGATTAGAGCCCCTCATTCTTATTCTGGGCTCCCTGTGTTTCAGTTGTTCAAATGAGCTATCCAGGCTGTGGTGAGTTAGATTATGTGCTACAGAAAATTTAGGTTCTAGACAAAATAAACCTTTCTTCCCTTTGGTCTCAAAGAGTAAGTGTGGTTCTAATATATAAGCAATGTATTCCTTAACTCTGTGTTCTAAATTACATTAATCCCAACCTAATCAGCTTTGTTCTTATCTCTAAATACCAGTTATATATATATATATAACAGCCTCTCAAAATCCAGAAATAATTACCATTCCTGACTAAATGTGACTACTGTAAGAGCTTACAATTTAGGTCCCAGTTTTCTTATAAGCATTTTCAAAAAGAGACCATACAATAATTGTTCCTTCATTTCTGGCTTATTTTGCCTCACCAAATGTTCCACAGATTTATTCACATCGTTGCATGCCTCACGACCTCATTCCTTTTTGTAGCAGCACAATATTCGATCATATGTATACAACATCGTTCACCAATCTACTTCTCAGTCAGTGCCTCCTTCACCTACCTGCATTCATTAGACCTCATATATAATGTACAAAGTCCACAGTCCATCAACACTCCCAGTTTTAGATAACTTCATGGTTCCCAAGAGAAAGAGAACCAATAATCACACTCTCACCAAGTAGGAAATCGAAACCACCCCTGAACTCTTGTCCCTCCCCCATTATTTACCCTGTTGTCGCCGTGATACTGCTGACATTTTTCTGTTGAACATAACCCATAGCATGCAAAAGCAGTTTTCCCCTGTACCCTGGAATTAAACACTCTTTGTACACGAATCATAACTTTGAAGTAGTTCTTGAAAGAATTTATATTTCTGGTGTTAATCAGTGGGATACATAAATCTAAAACCGCTTTCAATCTTGTTCACCTTTAATATGGTAATATTACTTACAGGCCCACTAGAGAACCACCTTCACTTCTCTCTATTCCCTTACATTTGAATTCAACCTCATTAGCTAACCATTCACCAATCTCTAGCTTCTGTGTATCTCTAAATCCCCTATATTCTATATTATAAGCCTCTGATTTTACCTTTACCGTGGTCATAATAGTGGAGTCATACGGTATCTATCCTTTTGTGTCTAGCTTATTTCACTCAGCATTATGTCCCCAAGGCTTATCCATCTTGTCATGTGCTTTGGGACATTGTTTTGTCTTACTGCTGCATAATATTCCATCATATGTATATACCACATTTTGTTAATCTGCTTGTATGTTGATGGGCATTTAAACTGTTTCTGTTGATGTTTGTATATAATGCCGCTGTGAACATTGGTGTGCAAATGTCTGTTTGTGTCACTGCTCTTCTGGGTACCTACTAGGTAGTGGTGTTTCTGGGTCATATGGCAACACAATAGTTTAAGGAACTAACAAAATGTCTTCCATAGTGGCTGTACCATTATACCTTCCCATCAGCACTGCATAAGCGTCCTCTCCAAAATTTACAGTTTCCTGTTTGTTTAATAGCACCCATTCTTATGGGTGTAAAGTGGTATCTCACTGCAGTCTTGATCTGTATTTCCCTTATAGCCAATGCAAATGAGCAACTCTTCATGTGCTTTTGAGCCATTTGTATTTGCTCATCAGAAAAATGCCTATTTATATCTTTAGCCCATTTTATTAATTGGGTTATTTGTTCTTTTGTTGTTGAGTTGTATGATTTCTTTGTGTATACAGGATATCAAAACTTTGTCCAATGTGTGATTTCCTAATATTTTCTCCCATTGAGTTGGCTCTTCACCTTTTTCACAAACTCTTTTGAAGTGCAGAGCATTTGATTTTGAGGAGTTCCCATTTATCTATTTGTTTCTTTTGTTGCTTGGGCTTTGGATGTAAAGTTTAGGAAGCTACCTCCTATTACTAGGTCTTGAAGATGTTTCCCTACATTTTCTTCTAGAAACTTTATGGTGCTAATTCTTATATTTATGTGTTTAATCCACTTTGAGTTAATTTTTGTATGGAGTATAAGGTAACGGTTCTCTTTCATTCTTTTGGCTATTGATATCCAGTTCTCCCATGCCCATTTATTGAAAAGACTATTTTGTCCCAGTTCAGTGCATTTGGGGGTCTTGTCAAAAATCAGCTGACCATAGATTTGGTGGTCTGTTTCTGCACTCTTGATTCGATTCCATTGGTCAGCGGTTCTATCTTTGTGCCAGTACCATGCTGTTTTGACCACTGTGGATTTATAATAAGTTTTAAAGTCAGGAAATGTTAATCCTCCCACTTCATTATTCTTTCTTTAGGATGCTTTTAGCTATTTGAGGTCTCTTTCCCTTCCAGATGAATTTGGTAACTAGTTTTTCCAAGTCTTCAAAGTAGGTTGTTGGAATTCTGTTTGGTACTGCATTGAATCTGTGGATCAATTTGGGTAGAATTGACATTTTAACATACTATATTTTAACCTTCCCATCCATGGGCAGGGAATGTCTTTCCAGCTATTTAGATCTCCTTTGATTTCTTTTAGCAATGTTATGTAGTATTCTGTGTACGAGTCCTTTACATCCGTAGTTAAGTTCATTCCTAAATACTTGATTGTTTTAGTTGCTATTTTGAATGGAATGCTTTCCTTAACTGACTCCTCAGTTAGGTCATTTGTTTATAGAAATGCTACTGATTTTTGCACATTAAATTTACATCCCATCACCTTGCTGAATTTGTTTATTAGCTCAAATAACTTTGTTGTTGATTACTCAGGATTTTCCACATATAGTATCATGTCATCTGCAAATAATGAAAGTTTTACATTTTCCTTTCCAATTTGGATGCCTTTTATTTCTTTGTCCTGCCTGATTGCTCTAGCTAGAACTTCTATCACAATGTTGAATAATAGTGGCGGCAGTGGGCATCCTTGTCTCATTCTTCTTGATCTTAGGGGGAAAGATTTCAGTCTCTCTCCATTGAGTACAGTGCTGGTTATTGGTTTTTCATATATTCCCTTTATCATCTTGAAGTAGTTACCTTTGATTCCTATCTTTTGAAGTGTTTTTATTAGAAAAAGATGTTGAATTTTGTCAAATGCTTTTTCAGCATCAATTGAGATGATCATTGATGTTTCCCTTTCAATTTGTTAATATGCTGTATTACATTAATTATTTTTCTTGTGTTGAACCATCCTTGCATTCCTGGTATAAACCCCACTTGATTGTGGTGTATAATTCTTTTAGTGTGTTTTTGCTTTGATTTGTTAGTATTTTGTTGAGAATTTTTGCATTTGTGTTCATTAGGGAGATTGGCCTGAAGTTTTCATTTCTTATAACGTCTTTACCCAGTTTGGGTATTAAAATATTAGCTTCATAAAGTGAGATAGGTAGTGTTCTTTTCCTCAATTTTTGGAAAAGTTCCAACAGGATTGGTGTTAGTTCGTTTTGGAATGCTTGATAAAATTCCCTTGAAGCCATCTGACCCTGGGCTTTTCTTTGTAGGAAGAATTTTGATGACTGATTGAATCTTTTTACTCTTGATTGGTTTGTTGAGATCTTCTATTTCTTCCTGAATAAGTGTGCTTGTTTGTATGTTTCCAGGAATTTGTCCATTTCATCTAAGTTGTCTAGTTTGTTGGCCTGTAGTTGTTCATAGTATCCTCCTATGATTTCTTTTTTCTCTTCAGGGTCTGTGGTAATGCACCCCTTCTTATTTCTGACTTTGTTTATTTGCATCCTCTCCTTTTTTTCTTTGTCAGTCTTCCTAGTGGCCCATCAATTTTATTGATTTTCTCAAAGAACCAACTTTTGGGTTTTTTTTATTTTTTTCTGTTGTTCCTTTGTTCTTCCTTTCATTTAACTCTGCTTAATCTTTGTTATTTCTCTTCTATTTGCTTTGGGGTTAGTTTGCTGTTCTTTTTCAAGTTCCTTCAGATCAGTAGTTAAGTCCTCAATTTTTGCTTTTCCTTGTTTTTTAATATAGGCATTTAGGGCAATAAATTTCCCTCTCAACACAGCCTTTGTTACATCCCATAAGTTCTGATATGTTGTATTTGTATTCTCATTTTCATTTATCTCCAGATAGCTACTGGAGATAATGTTTCCCTCTAGCAATTTCTTCTTTGTCTCTCTCATTGTTTAAGAGTACATTATTTAATCTCCATTTATTTGTGAATATTCTTGTTTTTTGGTGATTATTGATAGCTAGCTTCATTCCATTGTGATCAGAGAAAGTGCTTTGAGTAATTTCAGTGTTTTTAAATTTATAAAGACCTGTTTTGTGCCCCAGCATATGATCTATCCAGGAGAATGTTCCATGAGCACTAGAGAAGAATGTATATCCTGGTCTTTTGAGGTGTAAGGACTTATATAAGTCTGTTAGGTCTAATTTATTTATCAAGTTGTTTAACTTCTCTGTTTCCTTGTTGATCTTCTGTCTGGTTGTTCTATCTTTAGAGGAGAGTGATGTATTGAAGTATCCTACTATTGTTGTTGAAACATCTATCTGCTCCCTTCAGTTGTGCCAATGTCAGTCTCATGTACTTGGGAGCTCCTTGACTGGGAGAATGAACATTTATGATTATTATTTCTTCTTGGTGAATTGTCCCTTTAATTAATATATAGTGTCCTTCTTTGTCTGTTGTGATATCTTTACATTTAAAGTCTATTTTATCTGATATTAGTATAGCCATTCTGCTTTCTTTTGGTTATAACTTGCATGGAATGTCTTTCACTTTCAGTCTATTTGTATCCTTATGTCTAAGATGAGTCTCTTGTGGAACAGCATATAAGTGGATTAGATTTCTTAATCCATTCTGCCAGTCTGTGTCTTTTAATTGGTAAGTTTAGTCCATTAACATTCAGTGTTATTACTGAAAAGGTATTTCTTGATCCACCATCTTTTCTTTCGGAGTTTATATGTCAGATCTATATATTCCTTTTCCTCTTTCTGCTTTTATCCTCCAAGGTACACTTATAGGTACTCTTCAATTTTAGGCCCTCCTCCAGACCTCATCTCCTGTTTTTGTTTTGTTTTGTTTTTTCTTCTTCTCTTTTTTTCAACTGGGAGAATTCCCTTTAGTATTTCTTGAAGGGCTGATCTCTTGTTGACAAATTCTTTCAGGATTTGTTTGTCTGTGAAAATTTTAATCTCTCCCTCAATTTTGAAGGACAGTTTGTCTGGGTGCAGAATTCTTCACTGGAAGTTTCTCTTTCAGGATCTTAAATATATCATACCACTGCCTTCTTGCCTCCATGGTGCCAGTTGAGTAGTCTGAACTCAGTCTTATGTGGTTTACCTTGTATTAGTACATTATTTTTCTCTTGCCACTTTCAGGATTTTTTGCTTCTCTTCAACATTTAACAGACTGATTAGTATGTGTCTTGGGGAAGGCCTATTTGGATTTATTCTATTTGGAGTTCATTGAGCTTCTTTGACTTGTATATTTATGTGCTTTAAAAGGGCTAAGTTTTCCCCCATTATATACTCAACTACTCTTCCTAGCCCTTTACTCTTCTCTTCTCCTTCTAGGAAACCAATGATTCTAATATTTGTGTGCTTTGTTTTGTCCATCATTTCCTTGAGATCCAATTCAAAATTTTCCATCTTTTTTGCCATTTGCTGTTTGAGTGTTTGAAATTAGTTGTCCTGTCCTGAAGTTCGCTTATTCTTTCTTCTGTCTCTTCATATCTGCTGTTGGTATCTCTAGTATGTTCTTTAATTGGTCTACAGCATTTTTAATCTCTGTGATATCTGCTATTTTTCTATTTTTTTTATTCTTTCAAATTCCTCTTTATGTTCTTCTAGTGTCTTCTTAATCTCCTTTATGTCATTCATCATCCCACTTATTTTATTTAGTGGAAATATGTGAACATCTTTGATTAGTTGTTCCATTGTCTGTGTCCCTTGGTGTTTTAATTTGGTCATTAGGCAGGGCTATAGCTGTCTGCATGACGATCTGTTTAGTGATCTTCTGCTGTGTTTGCAGCATGTAAATATCTTGATTGGTTTACATTGAAAGTTGATTTCCTTTAGTAGTCTAAAGCCTTGTATTTGCAGGATGGATGTGGAGCAGGATGTAGGGCGCAGGTCTGTGCATAACAGTGTGGTGATGCATTGCAGCTCAGGTGTAGGCACAGGTAGGTGATGCTACACTGGTACCTGTGAACCCGGATACCCAGGGACAGGGAAGGATTTGGCTGTGCCGTTGCATGGGTCTGGGTGGCAGGGCCCTAGGGTGCACTGATCATAGGCACAAGATCCTTTGTGCGCATGTGCAGAGCTAGGGTAGTAGGTTGGCATTGTGTCCATGTGGGCTATGGCCCAGCTGCCCAGGTCAGCACTTTCCCAGAGCTGGGGGGCATGACTGGGTGTTGTGCACATGCACAGCTCTGGGAGTGCCATAAATGGATGTACATGCGTGCAGAGCTCAAGGGAGGCCAGGTGGGGCTGCACAACTGTATGGGCTGGGGACAGGTGTAGCCTGGGTATGGGAGTAAGTGCCTACAGCCTTTATGTGCTGGTAACTGCCTGCAGTAGGCAGGGACTTGGAGGTAGTTCTTAGGAGGGGTGGGGTGAGACAGCACTTGTGTGGGACAGGTGGTTTGGACTGGGGCAGGCGTGCGTGCACTTGGGGTTAGGTTGTTGGGTGGGTACATATGCAAGGGGTTGGCAGGGCAGGAGCACTTGGAGCACCAGAAATGGGGTTGGGTGATGTGGTTCAGGTGCATGGAGTGTGGGGTGTGGGGTGAGTCATGGGTTGCAGAGCTGCACTGGTGAGTGTAGCACATTCAAGGAATGTGGCTTGGCTTACTTCCTAGTCCCCATCTCCCCGTCCATGCACTCTTGAGGGCTCCGGGCTTCCACATTAGGTTGTTTGCACCAACTGGACAGTGTTTGGTTCTCAGCTTCTCAGTTCCTCAGCTTTTGCAACCAAGGCCACCCTCTGTGGTGCTGAAGACTCTCCCAGGTCACTTACAGTCTGGAATCGCCATCCCAGTCACCCTCCCGTCCCTTTACTAACTGTTCCTTGGAGCAGGGGTGAACTCAATCTATCCTATTGTGCCATCTTCCCAGCTCTCCTAAAATACATTTTGATGCTAGCACAGTTAATCCTTGGTTCAAAGAGGAGGTTCTGGTCATATCCATGAAGCTTGATCATGGACACAGTCTCTTGTTGAACAAGATGCAGGATACGGGAGTTGTCCCTCAACTGTCTAGACTATTTGAAATGAAGAAAAACTGTATCAGCAAAGCCCTTGGAAACCAAGCATCATCATTATTTAATATTCTAATAAGAAAATATACATGGCAACTTTCTTAAGGTTTGATTAATATCTGCTACAATGTTCTGAATCTTTGCATAATTGCTCTACTCATAGCTCTCCCTGAGGTTTTCAGATTGCCTTAAAACTCTATATGTGTGTTTGTTTTGGGCTCTATTCTGTGTTGTCTCATTGTGTAATAAGGTTGACTTGCAGCCAAAGTAAATTGCAGAGTAAAATTTAAATAACTTTGGGTCTCTACTACATTTTATTTTAGAAAAAGAAGAAAATGACATGATCAAGATTTTGTTTGAAATACGTGTTTCATAGAAGTGTCATTTATATGATTTTTGATGTGGTAGTATTTATTTTTAAGTATCTTTTATTAAAGTATTCATGCCCATCTTATTTATTCATTCATTCAACAAGACTAGTGATCTGTAGTGCCAGATGCTGTGTGGTGACCCGGGCCCCAGGCCCCCCCCCCCATATTGACAGTAAGTTACTGCACATTGCTGCCTACAATGACAATGAAGAAGCTAAAAGTCATCAGACCTCCCCAAGGGATGAGGAAGAATGTACAGATAGTATCGTAAACAAAGCATTAAACCCCCCTCCCTTGATCACTGTTGATAACAGACCTCTAGCGTCTTGTGCCACAAGACCCTTGTCCCAAACCCTTGTAAGCCCTTGCACTCCTCACCCCCTTTGCGGAGCACTAACTTCCATTTCCCAACTGGCTGCCATCAGGAAGAATATTCTCCTATTCCTAAGTCCTAGTAAAGTTCAAGTCTAACTCCTTGTCTGACGTTCTTTGGTCTTTGGTCTGCCCCAACCCAAGCCCTCCTAGAGTTGGGTTTGAACAATTGATGAGCCAGCCAAGAGACCAAATTATAATTGACTATAGTGGGCATGAGTCTTGGGAATAAGAATCCATGGGGGAAATCCCAAATTGGCCTCTATCATTGGGAGAGGTGGCCTGACAACACCAGAGCGATTGTAAGTGTTTTGCAATAGATAGCAGGACAACTAAATTTGAGTAAGGAAAAAGGAGACTGCAAAATAGTGGCTGCCATAGCATGTCCCCTGTTAGGAGCCTTGTGAATGCCTACCAAGGCAGAGCAGGTGGTGAAAGTTACTACGTGCCATTTGCCATCTAGAGTAGGAATTGGAACTAAAAGGAGATATGCACCTTGCCCTGGTGGAAATGAAGGACTCTCTGACTGATTGTCTGTGCCAAGTGGACAGTCAGAGACTCTGGCATGCAGATATGCTCCTGCAAGGCTATTTATATAACCCAACCATCTGCCACAGTCGTGTCACAAAGAATTTGGCTATGTGGAAAAGACTATTTCTCTATATTGATGATGACATGTTAACCCGTACCTCTCTCTCAGAACCTAAAGAAGCCTCAGGCTCATTGTTAATTCACCTTGAGAATGAGGGATGGGCAGTGAATTGACAAAATGCAATGTCTTGGCTGCATTGTCAAATTCTTAGGTGTTGTATGGTTGGGCAAAACAAAATTATTCTTCCTGCAGTAATTGATAAGGTACAGTGTTTCCCTGTACTGCATATGCTAAAACAACTAATGGCTTTCTTGGGGTTCTAGGAGTATTGGAAACCTTTTGTTCCTCACTTAGCCCAAATGTCAAAACCTTTATGCATGCTGATTAGAAAAGGTTGAATTAGAAATGGAAGGACCTCCATCAGGTTGCTTTTAAAAAAGCAAAAAGGGCAATGTCACAGTGCTGGGGGGCATAGGTGCCAACCCACCCTGTGAATTAAATATAGCCAGCACTGATATTAGCTTTGGTGGGGTCTGTGGCAGAGGCAACATTCTAAACCAGATGCCTCTTGGCTTTTGATCACAATTGTGGAAAGAGGCAGAACTGAGATCCACCTCCCTGGAAGAGCAACTGTATGCTACATATAATGCCTTATTGCAAGTAGAGGAACTGATGCAGAGATGCCCAGTTACCTTGAAAATGGCCGTATTCAGGGGTCAGTCACTGACATGGCTTCTAAGCCACACTCTTAACAGTGTCAAAGTGAGCACTGACCAAATGGAAAGCCTGTCTGTTATAGCTCAGCATTTTCAATGCCAGTTCTCTGAGTGGAGAAATACAAGAGATTTTCGAACCAGTGTCCTATACAGAAGATTCAACACATAAGTCATTGCACCTGAAATAGTTCTTGAAATACCCACTATAGAAGGCACAGGTACCATTCCCAAGTCTGCTTGATACACTAATGATCCACTAGCGAGCAGCCTCTCACGTGGGCAGCTGTGGCAATGCAGCTCAGTACTGACACTATGTGGTGGGAGACGGGTGCTGGGCGCAGCAGTCAATGGGCTGAGTTAAGAGCAGTATGGATGGTAATAGAGCATGAGCCAGAAACATGCCTGTCCGTACCCGCAGCTGGGATGTTCACAAAGATCTTACAGCTTGGATGGCAACCCGGAAGCAGGAGCAATAGGCCATCGTCGGTTGCCCCTCTGGGGACAAGAATTGTGGAGTGCCTGCTGACAGTGAAAGGCTTTTGTGTCCCTGCCCATATTCCCTACACGTTAACTGGGAATGTGAAAGCAGATGCACTCGCATGGGTTCGGAGCAGCACAGCTGAAACCAGGGAAGCAGTGGAATGGCCTCATTGGAAAAACAGATACCGAGGGTATCAAACTCTGTGGCATCTGGCCCGACAGTTCCAGCTGCCAGTCACACACCAGCAGCTAATGGACATCACTAGAGAGTGTCCTCCGTGCTCCCTGCATCGACCACAAAGGCTACCGCACCAGATAAAACACATCAACCAGCCCAAAATCCTAGTGACCTAGTGGCAAGTGGATTACACTGATCCCCTTCCACTCTTGGAGGGGCAAGGTATGCTTTTACTGCCATGTATATGATTACAGGACTGTTGTTAGCTTTCCCAATGGGAAAGGCAAACCATTGAGCTATTGCCCAATGTTTGGAGAGAGTGAGCACTCTGTACAGACAGTTTGACAGTGATCAGGGGACCCCTTCCACTGGGCAAATAGCCCCATCTTTGGCCTTGGATCAGGACATCATATGGTTATTCCACATCCCCTGCAATCCCAAGGCGCAGGCCTTATTGAAAGAATGAATGCTTTGTTAAAGGCACAGCTGAAAAACGATGCAGCCCTTCCAACAGTGGACTAAGAAACTCTATCAGGCCTTAATTCACTTGAATACAACATGGGATGGGGGGGATGCTCCAGCCCCAGCTCCTATTGAAATGCTAACAGCAGGACAAATGTAGGCTCTGAGAATACAAATTAAAGGGCCAGCTGCTTTACAGCCTAAAAAGGGGAATGACAATAATTTGTTGTTGCCTATGCTGCAGACCATAAAAATGGGGGGAAATGAGGTCCTTTGGCCTTAGTGCTGACCTATACAGCTGTACTGTTTGAGAATCTTAAGCTCATGGTGTATAGAGCCACCCAAGATATTATAATCTGACCAACATTTGTATAAAAAATATCTGTTAAAGTTTTTTTTGTTGTTTGTTTTTTTTCTTCCTGGCATGGGCAGGCTTTGCCTGTTAAAGTTTTTATTGCCAATCTGGGGCCTCCTATTCACGTGGGATCTTTATATAACCTTCCCATAATGTTCCTTTTCCTGGTAATGTGTTGTCAAACAGTGGAATGCTAGCATGTGTATTGTTAGATCTGCAGGAACTTCCCCTTTTTATTCCCTATAAACGTCTTTCCTTTTGTTCATGGTGCGCTCGCAGACACCTTCCTACAGTGGGCTTCAGCAGTAACTCATGCTCACAACTGAACCCAGTGTTGGGTTTGCAGGGACATGCCATCTTCAGCCACTACCAGCCTTCCTTCTACTGTGACCCCTGCAAATTGGACTGCATGGAATACCCTGCTGGCCTGACAAAATTCAACATGTAGGAAAATCTAGAAAAGAATCTTAAACCCTTGTCTAAATGGTTTATTTCCCTTTCTTGGCCATGGAGGCATCTCTTTGTAAGGTTGTTTTCTCTGTGTAGGGAACTCCTAGTGTCTTATTGTCTCTTACACTGTTGTTGTGGAATATGGATGCAATGTCTGTCCTATATTCAACGCAGTCTACTGCGTAGAGGTGGATTGTGGAGACCCAGGGCCCAAGTCCCCCATCCCCCGCCTCCTATTGAGAGTAGATTACTGTGCATAGCCCCCCACAGTGACTGGGACAGAGTTAAAGATCATTAGATCTCCTTGGCGGAGGAGGAAGAATGTACAGATAGGATCATAAACAAAGCATTGAACTCCCCTCCCTCAATCAGTGCTGATAACAGACCTCCAGCCCCCTGTGTTCCCAGATCCTGCTGAAACTGTTCTCATGCCCTTCATAAACCCTTATAAGCTCTTGCACTCCCTGCCCCTTCTGTGGAGCATTAACTTCCATTTCCCGACCGCTCACAATTGGAAAGAGTCTTCTCCTGTTCTTAATAAAATTCATTTCTACCTCTGTGCTGGACATGTTCTTTGGTCTTAGGGCTGCCCTGGCCCAGGCCCTCCAAGAGCTGGGTTAGAACACTGTGTTTGGTACTGAGGAGATGATGTTTAAAAAGATATGGCTCTTGGGCAGTTCAATGGTGGCTCAATGGCAGAATTCTCACCTGCCATGCCAGAGACCCAGGTTTGATTCCCCATGCCTGCCCATGCAGAGAAAAAAAATGGAAAAAGATATGGCTCTTAACCTCAAAGAGCTTGCAATCTAAAGAATACAGCATGCATAGGACACTAGAAATTATAATATTGTAGGATACAGGGAATTATAACAGTATAACAATGCCTTATAGGTTAAGTGTAAGATGTTTTGCATTGTTAAGGGTGGCTCTCTGGAGAAAGCAATGTCTATTTAAACCCTGAAAACAAGTCTTTTAAAAAGACCTGAAGGATAGATCCTCTAATGATATGTAGGATAAAAATGTATTATGTATTTTAGCTAATAAGTTTATATTGGAAGGATTGCTGAGATCAATATCCAGGATAGTTTTAATACTCTGAGACCACACTGGCTAGACAATGTGGTGAGATCAAAAGAAGAGTGAAGACCAGTCTAGAATTAAAAATCAGTCCCAGATAATAGCAAGGAAAAGCACAATTCACATGCAAAGAGTCAAGAATTAACCCTGTGTACCTTGTAAAAGTTTCTTCTCCTTCTCTTCAGTAAAAAGTTAGAACCCTTAGTCATAACACAGAGACTCCACAAAAAATAAAGCCAAATTCAAGAATAACATTATATAAAATTCTCTCTGAAGCTGATGCCATCTGTTCAGAGAGTTAAAGTCTCTAAGTGGAGAAGATGAGCTACTGAGATTTTAGGGGAAAAATGCAGGACCATAATAAGAAATGTCTAAAATTGTAGAATAATGTTCTCTCCTCCCTCTCCCTCTCCTTCCCTGCCTCTCTCTCACTCTTTCTTGCACAAACACGCATGTGCAGTTGCACATAGATTCACACATATATGTGTACCACGCAAATGCAAAAAGGAATAATCCAGCCTTCTATTATTAAAGACAAAGCAGTAAACTAGTGCACATGGAGTTGTTACTATGGCAACAGCAGCCCCTCAAGCTTTGACAAAAGAACAAAAAATCCTTCAGATTCCTTCCTCATCTTCTTTAAAAACATTTCCTGGGTGGCTCAGTGGCAGAATTCTTGCCTGCCGTGCTAGAGACCTGGGTTTGATTCCCAGTGCCTGCCCATGCAAAAAAAAAAAAAATTCCTGAACTCTGCTGAATCATGAGCAAACCTGTTTGATTGCTGTAGGATTATGGAGAATGGAGAAAAGATTGTTTTTGTACTTTCAAGGTTTTGATTTAAATAGGACTGTCAAGACCGACAGAGATAATGATCAGTATTTGCCTGATTTATGCCATCACATCATTTAAGCGAATACATTTGCAAGAAAGATATGATGTACATAGATTAAGACGTTTAGACATAAATATTAGCTGTAGATTTAGATGTATATATAGATATGTACACAAATGCAAGTATAGGTGTATGTACGTGTGTGTGTGTGTGTGTGTATCCCTAGATAATATATATCTCTGTTGACTTGTAGCAGATAATATTTGTAACAGTTGATCTCCACTCCCCTCAAGGAAACAAAACAAAAACAAAAACAAAAAGCATGAACCTAGTAGTATCCTTAATCCAGAATTTTAGAGGTAAAAGAGACCTTCCTCAGAGATATTCTGGTCGAGTCTTTCCCAAAGTGGAATACAGCTAATGTTACAAGATAGTTGATAATATTTTATTTTAATAATTGAGCTTTTATTTTTATCACCATTTATGGCAAGTTTATATTATTATTCCTATCATTTTATAGTGTTTATTTTAAAACAAGTATTTAAATATTTAAGAGTTGGTTGATCTATTCTCTCTGTTCAATTTTTTTGTAAATCTAAAATTGTTCCAAAAATAAAGTCTATTAATTTAAAATGGTATTTTAGTTTGTTAATGCTGCCATGCAATATACCAGAAATGAGTTGTCTTTTATGAAGGGGATTTATTATGTTACAAGTATATAGTTCTAAGTCCATAAAAATGTTCAAACTTAGGCATCCAGAGGAAGATACTTTGATTCAAGAAAGGCTGATGGTGTCCAGACTCCTCTGTCATCTGGGAAGACACATGGCTGGTGTCTGCTAATCCTTTGGCTTCTGGTTTCAAACAGCTTTCTCAGGGGCATTTTCTCTCTGCATCTCTACGGTCTCTGTCTGTGTTGGCTCTGAGCTTTTTCCAAAATTGTTCCCTCTTAATAAAGGACTCCGGTAATCAAATTAAGACCCACCTTGAATGGACAGAGACCCATCTCCATGGAAACTACCTAATCAAAAGGTCCCACCCACAATTGGGTGGGTCACATCTCCATGGAAACAACTTAATCAAAAAGACTCCACCCAAACAGTAGATCTGCCCCTATAATATTGGATTAGAAAAAGAACATGGATTTTCTTGGAGTACATAACAATTTCAAACCAGCACCAATGGGTTAATTGAAAGGACAACATTCATTAAATCAAAGTACAGGTGATCCATAGTTATGGCAAATATCATAAAGCAAAACACAGCACTGATGGTGTCCAAGGAGGCCTTTTTTTCAGATGAGCAGACCACTGACTAAGTCACACAGTTCCATTCTACAGCCAAGCTGAGCCTTCAGTCTCCTGGCTTCTGTGTGCAGCTCTAGCTTCCTTTCATGTTGCCTTCATTTGTCACTGTGGCCCATATTTGCAACTTCCTCTCCTGAGGGAAATCTGCATTTCATTTTTTTAGGGCTGCACAGCAGACAGAATTATTTGCTGTTTTTCTCCCAGAAGCCTCACGGCTATGCCTTTATATCAGATAAGGTCAAGTCAGGAAACAGAAGCTATACCTGATATTGAACAGGGAACTTTTAACATGAAGAATCGTTAGTAAGTGAAAAAAAGGTTAACTTCTGAAAGGAGTCAAAGAGAATTCTGAGTCTTACAGAAGTATGATAGTAGGAGGCAGCTGAAAGAGGACTGAGTGAAGGCTGAGGAAAAACTAACAAGGAAGGAACTTAGAAAGTTATAGGAGTCATTCCCCAAGGCTTAGATTCAGACTTCTGAAGAAAAGGCTGACTGATACAAGAATGCAAAGTTCATGGTGGAAAATCTGCTTGGTGGAAGGTACAGGCTGCAGCTGGACCACAGGAGCAGCCTGATACTGAGTGAGGAAAAGCTTGGCAAAGGGTGTAAGCTACAGCTAAACTGTGAGGGCCTCTAGGTGAGCAAACCTCCCGCCTCAACCCTCCCCCACAACACAAGGCACATAGCGATCTGTTGGCTGTCACGTGGAAACAGCACACTGGAAGAAGGGATGGAAGTTGCTCATATTTTATTCTTGCAGAATCATTTTATCACCTTTTATAGTGTCCACTGAAAAAAAGAAATGTCTGTGGGGTCTAGCTTCAGTATCTCAAAGCAGAATGAAGAAGGGTAGCTTTTAGGCCAAAAAGTAGTAAATTAACTGCTACAGCCATTCTGAGGTTGTGATTCATTGAGGCTTCCTAAAAAAGATGGCACTATGAGGAAGTTAACATGTGAAGTGAAAATACAATATGAGGCTTTTAAGTCTGAATGGGAGAATATAAATTCTTCAAAATGAGAAAAATATGAGAACCTGCATGGAAAATCTTCTATTCAAAGTGTCCACTCCTTGTCAAAGTTTTCTTAAGGAAAGCAGAAACCCAGAGGCTGTTTAAAAAAATAATACAATTCCATAAAACTTCAAAATGCCTTTACGGTAAGAGATACTATTTGCAAATCAAAAGATAAATGATAGACTTAGGAAATACAAACTATTTACAATATATATGAAAGACAAAGATAAATATGTTTATAAAGTGTTCTTCAAACTGATTAGGGAAGACAAATAAGCTAATATAAAATGGGGAAATACATGAAGATACAGTAGCAGAAAAGGAAATGCAAAAGGCCAATAAATATATGAAAATATACTCAAATAGTTAATAAAATACAAAATAAATACTGAGGTTCTAAAAGGTGAATTTTCCCCCCCTCATATTGGAAAAAAATTAATAACATTCTGTTTAAGCAAGAAAAGTGAGAAAACAAACCAACTCATGCATTTCAACATTTTTTGAAAAGCCTTCTGGCATATTGATTAAAATTTATAATACAGATATCCTTTGACCAAGCAATTCTACCTCTGAGAATTTACAAATTAAATAAATAAATCCATACACACACATGTGCATCTCATATGTAAAAGTATATTTGTAAGGATGTTTATGAAAACATTATTTTAATTGCAGAAAAAGCTGGAACAACCTGAATATTCATCCGTAAGAGAATGGTTGACTAAATTATGGTACAATCTTAATATGGACTATGATAAACAGTCATTTTAGAAAACGGAGTGGGCAGGTTTGACACTGTTATGTACGCCAGAAAAACCATGTTATTCTAATCCATTCTTGTGGAAGCAGATCTATTGTGGTCAGGATCTTTTGATTAGTTTGTTTCCGTGGAGATGTGACCCACCCAATTCAAGGTGGGTCTTAATCCTCTTTACTGGAGTCCTTTGTGAGAGGATAAAAGGCAGAGACATTTTCTGGAGCGTGCTCAAAGACAAACCCCCCAGAAGAAACAAGCAAGGACCCACAGAAGCCCAGAGACATTTTGGAGAAAATGACCAGCAGAGGTCGCCATGTGCCTTCCCACGTGACAGAGGAACCCAGGACGCCAGCAGCCTTTCCTCAGAGAAAGTATCTCCCACTTGATGTGTTAATCTGGACATTTTCATGGCCTCAGAAATGAAAATTTGAAACCTAATACATCCCCTTTGTAAAAAGCCAATTGATTTCTGTTATGTTGCATTCTGGCAGCATTAGCAAACCAAAACACTGAGTTTATGGTTTTTTTTAGTGTTGACTAGAAAGGATATTCATGAAATAGAGTGAAGTGAAAAAGGTTTCAGAATAACACATATTTTGACGCTGTGTTTATAATGAAATTATATGGGTGTATTTGTTAGTATAAGCCCACATATGCAAATGAAAATGTGTAGAGTGATAAGCACTAAATTTTTAATAACAGTTACATTGGAAAGGGCAGAATTGGAATTGGAGAGAAAACAGAAAACACTGTTAATTTTAATCTATTTCCATAATGTTTCAGTTATTATATCAGGTATGCACTGATATTTTAGTCTATATGCATTATTTAATGCTGCCTTCTCAATGTCTAATCCCTTTTTTTCCCCTTATGGCTAAGAAAAAAAAGAACCAATTTAATCTGTAAAATAATAATTTTAAAAATTAGAATTGGTGATGTGTAAGGTCCTTCCAGTATCATGTAAGCTATGTGGGAGATGCCCTGTCAGATGGAAGGGAAGAGTGTGACTTCGTTAGAGAGGAAGAGAAGTGGGCTGTTTAAAGGTTTCAGGGATGGATACAGATGAGCAAAGCTGAAGGACAGTTTTCTAAGCAGAAGTGGAGTAGGCAGTTAGTTCTATTTTCATGTTCTTCATTCACAAGCAATAACATCATCAAGATAGAAAAAAAATGCCGACAACCTTCACCCTTCAGAGGATAGCAGAAGGATCAGAGAATGCCATCTGCCTTATGCACCATCCCAGGATATTAATTTCCTAAGGTGTTAGCAAGTTCAGATTTTGACTTCCAACTCTCCACTTGAAAATAAGAGGAAATTCCAGAAATAGCTAGTCAAAGTATACTATACACAGTACATGTTAAAAGCTCAGCTATAAACAGTAATGGTAAAGTCAGCTTTAAAAGGAGAGGACCCTTTTGGATATCCCATAAGCACTCAAAATATGATGTCTGGCTACAGCAAAGTCTAAGGTGGGGAAGGAAACAGACTGGGAGGTTGTATTGATGGAGCACTGTTTTAGTTTTCTCATGGCTAAAGCATATACCATAGAATGTGTTGGCTTAAAAATGGGAATTTATTGGTTCACGATTTGAAGCTAAGGGAAATCCATAATTGAGGTGTCAGTAAAGTGATGCTTTCTTCTTGAAGACTAGCATTTTGAGGCTAGATACTGGTGATCCTTAGTTCTTGGCTTTTCTGTCATGTGGCAGTGCACATGGTGACATCCTCTTCTTTCTCTTCCAGTTCCTGTTGACTTTTGACTTTTTGCTTCCCATGGCTTTCTCTTTGTCTGAATTTCATTCTACTTATAAAGGACTCCTGTTATAAGATTAAACCTCATTCTGAACTAACCTCGATAACTAGATAACTAACCTTATCTGAAGTAACCTCATCCAAAGATCCTATTTACAAGGTGATAAAGCCTGAGTTTAAGATCATGTTTTTCTGGGATACCTAACTCCAAACCACCACAAGCAACTTGTAATCCTGGGTACTCAATAGACCAAATCTCATCCAATATTCACAACATTAGAATGAGTATTTAACTCTTTTTATAGATGAGACATTTAGAAAATGAACTGGCTTGACCTTTTTGCGATGCAAATACATAACAAAGCCAAAAATCAAACCCAAATTGGCTGTCACCTTCTGTGTTCTTTTCCCTAATTGGTTTACTGTCAGTAAGGGATATTGCTCAGCTATGTGTAATTGCTCTATGTTTTAAATTCAACAGATTGATTACATGACAGCTTATGTGTCCAGAACAACCCGTTTGCCATGGGGATCTGAAAGAAATATGTCAAGCACAGGTTGCCCTAGGGAAGCTTATTAACTTTTTTGGTCTTAAAGTCACATAGGTGGCTGGTTTCCAGTAGTATAATACAGTATAGGAGTCATACATTCAAATGCTTATAGAATCTAGGCAGCTAATAAAAATTAAAATAAGTGAGTCTGCACACAGAGGGGAGATGTTATCCTGGAAGATATTCTTATGCATTATGTAGATATCCCCTTTTTTGGTTTGGGATGTGTTGGAGAGGCTGGAGGGGGATGCCCGAGGCTGTGGGGCTATGTTCCAGTGGCCATGTTTCTTGAAAATGAATGTGTGGTAATGTGGCTTTTGCAGTCTGACTGTGTGGTTGTGGAGGCCATGTGTCTGATACTCCTTTTTGTCTGCAGTGTGGACAGATGAGTAAGAAATGTAGGTTGGAGATGAATAAATGATTGGGGGAACAAATGTTAGAGTGAATTGAGTAGATTGAAATACTAGTGATCAATGAAACGGAGTGGTAAGGGGTATAGAAAAAAATAGGGAGAACATAGATTGAAGTATGTTGGGTAGATGGAGGTACTGGTGGTTTGTGGGAGGGAGGGGTGGGGGTATTGTATGTAGGAGGTAGGAGTTTTTTCTTTTTTCTTTTTGTTTCTCTCTCTGGAGTGATGTGAATGTTCTGAGGGACGATCATGGTGATAAGTATACTGCTGTGTGGTGGTGTTGTGAGCTATTGATTGTACACCATGTATGGAATGTTTGTATATTAGGAATGTTCATGTTTGTATGTTGTTTTGGTTTGTCATTAAAAAAAGAATAAGTGGGTCCATTGTGAATTCTGCAACTAATATGGCCTAATGTAAATTAAAACAGGACTTTCGAAAACTGAAGTCCATTATACAAGACCTACAGACAGGAAGCATGATTATCCCCCTGCTTCTCCACGTAACAGTCCAATATGGCCTGTTCTTAAACTTGGGAAGAATGAAGGGCATTTTACTGCGGATTACTGCAAATATGATGCCGTGTTCCAACCAGTTAAGGCATAGTACTGAAATTATTGACTCTGTCTGTGGTGGGTTGAATTGTGTACCACAGTTTGGACATATTCTTAGTCTTGGTCCACGTTCTGGTGGGTTTGGACCCATAATAAATAAGAGCTCTTTGAGAAGTTACTTCAGTTAAGGTGTAGTCCAACTGAATCAGGTTGGGTTTTAATCTGGATTACTGGAGTCCTTTATAAGCAGAATAAAAGTCAAATGGAGAGAGAAGTTAGCAGGAGGCAGCCAGAAGCTGGACCTCCATGGAACCCATAAAAGATAGGAGAGGACACCACCATGTATGTGACAAAAGAGCGAAGGACCAAGAATCCCCAACAACCTGTCCTGGAACACCAGTCTTTGGGGAAAAAGCATAGCCTGGCTGATACCTCCATTTTGGACTTCTCCTAGCCTCTAAAACTGTGAGCCAGTAAATTTCTGTCATTTAAGCCAACCCACTGTATGCTATTTGTTTTAGTAGCTAGAAAATTAAAACATCATCTAATCAGGAACTAGTAAATATATTGCCATTACACATTTGGCTGTATCTTCTGTTCAGTGCCTAGTTCAACATTCTTTCAGCATACAGTTTGCCTTCACCTCCAAAGGGACATGATACACCGTTACCTAGCTACTCATGGGGTACACCAACAGCCTTGCCATCACACACAGTATCTTAACTGTGTTCCATTTTCTCCAGAAGTGCAGGTATGACGTTATGTTAATAATATCCTTCTGCGAGGTGATTCATTTGACCTCACTCATTCGGTACATAAAAATATTCACAAAGTGGCTCACAAAAGGGTGATAGGCCATTGCCCCACAAATAGTGCAAGATATCAGTTAAATTTTTGAAAACTATTTGAAAACCTGACACTGTCAAAAACCAACTATTGATTCTTTTCAGACCTATAATGTTAAAATAAGCCCAACATCTTTTAGGCTTTTGGGGGGTTCTGGAGACAACATCTTCCTTATTTACAAAGTTTATTTAAGCCCATTTGTGCTGCTACTTGCGAATCAGCCCGCCTTGAATGGGGCCCCTGCAACAGAAGGCTCTAGAATCTTTCCCAATTGCCATACAATAGGCACTCTCCTTAGTCCCTCCCCTAGAGACTTCTTCATTGTAGATATTTTGCAACCCCTTCTCAAGCCCCCTGGAGTCCCTGTACCTCCCAGGAAGGCCAGAAGTTGCCATGGGCTTCAATTACAAGAGAGTGCCCTTGTCAGCCCTATGCCATGTGCCATTAGAGCAGTCATTGCTGACCACATACTGGGCTTTCCTAGAAACACATGTTTTAAAAGATCATGAGTCTGTGACCCTCCCATCCAGCTTCCTGATCCAGCTGCCATGGACCATGGAAGCAGCACACTGCAAGCTTGGAATAGCCATTGAGGCCTCTTGCAGGATAGAACCAATCTCGGACACTTTGGCAATCTTGGACACCTGCAGGAGGGAATGGCCTCCCTGTCTTAATTCACTTGCCAGATGCCGCAGTGCAAGAGGAATTCATGCCTCTTCTGTAACTGGTGCCCTGCTGGCATTGGTGCCAGCTGAGCCCCGATCCAGTTTCGTTAGCCTCCAAATGAAAAGAATTTAGAGATGAGAGGGCCAGGAGGAATAAGTGATAAAGTTCATTAATGAGACAGAGAGAGAGTACATGTTAGAGAGGTTAATGCAGATGTACCCAAGGGAGGGTCATGCACTGAGTGGAGTGGGCTAACTTGTTTTATAGGAAAGTTTTTATTGATAGCAGGTTTCCATAGTAACCTTTGAGTACCATGTATCTTCTTTATGCAGGTTCCCATGGTGGTCTTTGGGCACCAGGCAAGCCTTCTAAGGAGGTTTTAGAAGGGGATAGCTAGCAGAATTTGTGGTTTGTTGTCACATACCTAAAATTTGTCTTTGGGCAAATGGTTAACAATCTTTATGACCCTATGCTTCCTATCATTAACTAATAAGAATTTGTTTTGTGCCGAGAATTTTACAAGCTTTTATTGTTAGGGGAGGTTTGGGGGTTTTGGGGAAATTTTTGTCCCAGGAATTTTGCAGCTGAAGTCTGCAGTTCTGTATTAGTTCCTTTGACCTGGATAAGAAACAAGGGTTTTGCAGTTGGTTCTTAACTTTTTCAGACCTTAATAGGAAACCAGGGACTTACACTTGTACTATTTTATCCTGCTTCACTCCCAGATCCCCTGGCTATCTGGGGAATCCCTAAAGGATCAGCTAAGTGAACAGCAAAGGGAGTTCATATATTTTTCAGACAGTAGGACTATCGTTACATGTGATATACCTTGCTGAGAGCTGCTGCTTTTTTTTCCTTAACTGCAGTGTCCCTGATCAAGGCAGTCGGGCAGTCCCCTGAGAACTACATACCCCAGCCAGTAATTATCCTTATCTGACATCTACTCATCTGGCCCTTCCCTCTAGGTACTCCAGTTTCATACTTATTTGACTATTTGAAGTTGTCTTTAGGCTCACTGGCTTGTTTTTTCTTTCTTTTTTTTTTTCTTTTTTAATTCTTTTATCCTTGTGTGTTCTATTCTGTTCTGGATACTTTCTTTTACCATGCTTTCAAGTTCATTAATCTATTCTTCTGCCCCATTGAATCTTCCTTTAATCCCAACCAGCATGCATTTCACCTGTATTTTATTTTCTATCTTTAGAATTTTAAAATCTAGATAGTTATATGAAAGCTCCCAATACTTAAATATTGGCAATCAATTGAAGCCATTATATTAAAACACTGTGAAAGCCAAACAAAAACCTCTTCAGTCTGTGTACTCCTCTCAGCATCTTAGGAAAAAACAGGGCTTAACAACAGACAAATATAAGGTTCAAATATCAGATTGCCATTTAGTTGCTGTGTGAATCTTGAGCAAGTAGTTCAATTACTTTTCCCTGAGATGGCAGTGGGACAGTGCCCGGGACTGGTTATATTGAAATGTTTTGGATTAATTTATGTCAATTCATTTCAGCCCAAATCCACACAACCTATGCCAACTCAACTTCACAATGTCCTACTTTTTTTTAAGTGCTCATAATTACTGGATGTTTCTAAGATTTTGAGAGGCAATGGAGAAATTCTCTGGATAGTGGGGAGAAACTTCTTGAGAAAACTCTAGCTTCCTCAAGCAGTCTGGAGATAGAGGATAAATTTTTGTGGCTACTAAATTGAATAAAATTTAATCCTAGTTCTATTGGCACCTAGGAGTCCAAGACAGAAGGTCTAGGTCCTGGAACAGAAAGATGGTATCAAGAGACCCTGGTCAATGAAATGTCATAGCAGTAAGGGCTAATATGGGTTGGGTATCATTGTTTCCAAGCTTTCCTCTTTTATAAATGACGGTGAGATGTTGAAATAATACACATTTTCAAATCAGGGGTGTCAGTAGAACTGAGCTGACCTTGACATGTCTGTCTTATCTCAGAACAATTTTGTCCGCTGTCATTTGGAAGTTTATCATTTCAAAAATAGAAATGTACTGGGCGGGCCATGGTGGCTTACTAGCAGACTTCTCACCTGCCATGCCGGAGACCCAGGTTTGATTCCCGGTACCTGCCCATCTTTAAAAAAAAAAAAAAAAAATGAGGCACTTTACTAAAGTGACCAGAAAATCTATTTTGTCTCAGGTAATTCTGTTGACATTGTTATTTTATCACAGATGACCCCAGAACATCATGAAAGGACAGTCTGCTTTTCTCATCCCCATGGCTGTTTAGGGAATGTACTTCTCGAAACACTGACAGGAAGAGTCAAGTAGAGCAAGAGTCAGATAGAAATGACAGAGAGGGAAGCTTGAGATGAAGGAAGAGAAATCTATTTTTACTGAATGAAATCAAGACTACTTATGAATAGCTAGGACTGGAGGAGAAGTGAAGTGGTAGATGAAGAAATTTTCCTTTCTGATTTTTTCATCTATGTTGCTATCTGTTGATTAATTGATTGATTTATCAATTCAACAAATGTTATTGTATAGCATTCCTAATTTTATCTCATGGAAACATCATTCTGTAAATGTTGCAGGTACCAGAATATTAATTCTGCTAATCAGATGACATTGATTCCGCCCTAGTATCTATATTTAATGGCACTTGAAGCATTTCTTTAGTTTGGAAAAATATAAAGGTGACAAAGCATTTGTTAAAATGACTGAAATAGCAGTCTGTAATGGAATTATACATATATAGTGTAGAATCCACAGAGAATTCTGTCAATGTTCTCTACTCCTTCCTTTCACTAGAGGACTGATGATTCTTAACCATTGTGGTGGCTAATGGACTACTCTGGTCAAATATCCCTTAGTCTTAGGGAGGTTCTCTTGTGGTCACAGTACCTTGACTCATTGAAGTAGTTTATATTTCTTGTTTCCAGGGATTGAGTCTCAATTTTTTTTTGGCTTATATATTTGGTCCAAATATGGCCTTTAAAGATGAGTCCTTATGAAGTGATTTCTAAAGGCAACTTTATATTACCTTCCAGTGGTTCCAGAAATGCTGGCCATGGTTCATGATAGCTGTGTTTCTACAACCTGAGTACTAAAAGTGAGATTTTTTTCTAAAATAACAGCCTACTGAAGAATTAGCGTTTTCTGTACATTTAAGTCACAGTACTAGGGGACAGAAGGAGAATGGGTTGTACCCATTTTCTTCTGTTTAATGTTTAATTTATTTTTTTAGACATGTTGTGAGGGGTCATTCCCTACCTGAAAATTAAACTAACTGTGGATTTCCTATTTTTTTTATTGTGTACTGATACTTCCTGTGTAACCTCAAAAAAAAAAAAAAAAAAACTTCCCCAGGCAACAGCCTAAGGACGTGACTAGTAAACTCACTTTATACCCAGTATCATGTGGAATACCAATGCTGCTAGGCCTGAGCAGAACATAAGAAGTCCAAATGTATTTTGTTTGCCTCAAGAAGCTTACAATCTGTCCATCTATTCCATAAATTAATTTAAAAATATTTCTGAGAGCTAACCATGTGCTAGGCCATGTCTAATCAGGAAGACAGGGACACAGATGGAAACTTTCTCTATAAGAAACATAAAATACGTGACTGCAGTACCAATATTAGCATCATTAATACTGAATATTATTTTAAACAACACAAGTTTAAAAATTGTGGGAGGTCAGAAGCAAGAAAGGCCACAAGAATCTAGGTGAGTCAGAGAAGGATTCTTTGCAGAAATGGTATTTTGGTGGCAAATAAAAAGGCGCTTGATCTGCCATCACCCCAATTCTTTTGGCATCTGCTGCTTCCCACTCCAAATGTTTACGTGAACTCCTGAGAAATCATTGCATTACCTCTGTTCCTCCATTTTTACGTCACTCCCAAACAAACTCTGATCACCAGGGATACCATTCAAAGAATTTTAGGCTCTGAAATGATCTTCTGAACATGGGAGAGAGAGAAACTGAATTCCAATTGAAGCGAGAGCAGGGGCTGAGCTGGTCCACTCAGCTTCCTCCTTCTTATCCTTCAGCAATCATGGCACTTAATGTCATCAGCTTTTAAACCATTGATTGAAGCCAACCAACTCTGGAGTTATCCAGAGAGGTTAAAATGGTCAACTGCCAGCAGTCAGACTGCTAATTTTAGTGGTGCCTCCAGGCCACAGCTCCGGTCCAGGGCTTTTGTAACCACTCTGTCAGTTCACTGTTTATCTAACTTCCAATCAGAACCGACTACATAGTCTGCAACAATTATTAAGAATTTCAAAAAGGGGGCCGCCTTAGCAAACCAAGAATGGGCCCCTTCAGAGCACAAGACCCTATGCGGTTGCATAAATTGCAAGCCCGTGAAGCCAGTCACACTTCATTCTTTTTCCATGTGACTGTGCTGTTATTGCAGCACCATTGGTTGATTTCTCTTTTTTTTTGGCAGGGGGGTGGGGCGTGAAGTACACAGGCTGGGAATCAAGCCTGGTGCAACTGCATGGCAGGTGAGATCTCTACCACTGAACTACCCTTGCATCCCCTACCCTTTTCATTTTGATCCTGAAGATGGATACAGTAAACAGACAGCGAGGTAGATGATCAATTTCAGGGAAAATCACTTCCAGCTTCAATCAGTTTCCCCATGTTTTCCATGTAGGACGTGTGGGTGGGTCGTTCAGGCTGCACAGCGCAGGTTTGGGGAGGATGGTCTTGGGGTAGGAGATGCACAGCGCAATTCCTGAGACGTAAAGTTTTTCCTCCAGCAAAAGAACAAAAACCAGAAGAGATGAGCAGGTGCCCCCTTGGTGGGCCGTATTCTGTGTCCATTGTTCCTGCTAAGCTTCCGTCATGGTTATTGTTCTTGATTCTTTATGTGACATCAGAAGGCAAGGTAAAATTTTATAGCAGGCAGAGGACCTTAGCCTGCTTTTTAAGTGAAACATGGCAGATGAGGGATTTGAGAGTTCTTTCTCTTTTACTGCATTTTTTTTCTTTAAATGTTCATCCAGGTGCAGTTAGTAAACGTAAACTCAGAGAATTAGTCTGATGCAGGTGAGCAGTACTGGTCCCTTTTACCTGCCTTTCCCACCCTCCCATCGTCACCAAGCCTCCGAGCTGACAATCCAGCAGGTCTTCAACAGCTTCAAGCAGGAGAAGCAGCCGGGCTGCTGAAGAAATGCAGCAGGGGAGGGGAAGACTTTATAATTTGCTTATTTTATTGTGTTTGGTGTCAGACCAGGTATCTATGGCCCTGTCATTCTAAAAAGAAGGCAATCACCATGAAAAAGAGCTTAATTTTCCCATCCATGCCCACACCAAAGAATCACTTAGTTTTATTCTAAAAATAGTTATGGGACAGAAAAGAAATGAGTATGTTGGTGTGGCCCAAATAATCATCAAATACCAGGTTCATATATGCAGGAAACAGCATTTCCCAACATTTAATTCATAGTTCTTTAAACTTTTTATATTTGCCTAAAATTAAACTTTTTAAATGTTTGCCTAAAAAAAAAAAAGGCAAAACTTCCTTTTTAAAGGCAACTGCATTCTCTCATCTTAAAAAAAAAGGTGTACTGGGGGTGCAAGGGTAGTTCAGTGACAGAGTTCTCACCTGCCATGAGGGAGACCAGGTTCAATTCCCAGTCCATACACGCCCCAAAAAACAAACAAACAAGCAAAACCAAACAAAGAAAATTCAACAAGTGGTGCTGCAATAATGGGATATTCACATGGAAAAAGAATGAAATGTGACTCCACCATACAGCATACAAAAAAGAAGTGTGGTGAGGTCTGTAATGCAGTGAATAATCAAACTGTTTCCATTAGACTTTGGGATTCAGCATGTTTTTAGGGGCAGACTTTCCTAATTACGTTGGCGGAAGTGAATGTACATAAAAATGGGCTCAGTATACACTCACTCATGAGAGAAATTCTACCATCCTAAAGCTTTTCTGAGGAAAGGAGAGTATTAATTTGGGATTTTTAAAAAGGAGCTAGTCCATTTGTGAAGAATAGACTCTATCGAATGATTTTCATGTGCTCAGAATTAAACCACTGCAAATAGAGGTATTAATACTTAAAATCAAGGGTTCTCTTCCTTGAGTCCCTCACAGACATCACTAGGTCTGTGAATATCCTGAAACTATGTACATCATTGTTGATGTGTCCAGACTGGCATATTTTTAGAGATCTGCGACACAGAAAAAGGAACCAGGCCCTTTCATAGGGTCACTCTTTTAAATGTCTAAAGTATCATCACACCTATTATTTCAATATAACCAATACTGGTACATTTTCTCTACCTAATGGACCCTCAAACATATATTCCTGATCTTCAATCCAACTAATATTTTCCAGCGAAGACATAGGAAATGTCAGTAGTTTACAACTACCCTGAAACACTAAGACTGTAAGATTGTTAACTCATCACATGAAACCCTGTTGGAACAAGGCAAGAAAATACAGTGCCTCTCACCATCTCCCCCGCCCAACTCAGAGACCCTGGAGTCAGTGCCAGCCAGAAACTAAATGCCTCCCCTCCCCTGATCAGGTACTCATATTTGAAGAAAACATCTTTCCATATCCAAATTGACACTTCCTTTGTTGAAAGTGGGGTGAGAAGAGAATAAGAATTTGAGGGTTGAAAGGCAGTGAGCTTCCAATTTACTTTTCATAAGAAAACTCCAAGCACAGGGGGTGGTGCGACAGTAGCTCAGCAGGCAGAGTTCTTGCCTGCCATGCAGGAGACCTGGGTTTTATTCCTGGTGCCTGCCCATGCAGGGAGTAGGGGAATGAAAAACAACGATACCATCAAGCACAGCATGTGATTGGGGAAAATCCTGATGAGTTTGCAGTCTGAAGCTTGAGTATAAAGCTTTCTGGTTTTCTTTGGATTCATTGTTGTTGGTAGTGATGTTGCTTTTATGTTCTCTGTTACTTCAGAGTATCATAATCTACAGCCACTAGGAAGTAAGGTAAGATCACAACTCTGTATAGCGACACCAAACTAGATAAATCCCTGCTAAAAATTAGAAGTTGCCCTGGTAGCTGTGCACATCAAACTGTCCTCTGGCTATAAATCTAAGAGGACTCAACCTTCTGCGCAGGAAGAGGTTCGCAGAGATAAAGAAAATTCACACGCCCTGTATCTTTACAGACAATCAGGACAGACCTACCCCTTTCAGGAATTAGTGTTTTAATTTTATGGTTCTTTGAAAGTAGAATTAGAAAGACCTAGTAAATAATGGGCCTGGGAAGCAGATAAAATATTTGTAACAACTGCCATCTCTGCACTGTGTGCTGCCACTTATCTGAAAAGATCTAGGATTATTTTTAACTTGATGCTAAAAATGTGTTTCTCTCCCAAAATTATCAAAGCAGTGGGAAGCCACTTATCTCCCTGACTCTTTTTCCCAGCCAATATATCTTAATTTAAGGATAAATTTCTCTACATATGGTACTTCTAATATGTGTCACCATGGAACATTTCCATTTCTAATTTTACCCAAGCTCAAAATAAAAAACAAAAACAAAAATGACTGGTATGTAAATGCTTCAAGGATTTATATTCATCTCTTTGATTAAAAGGCACTTCTCATTCTTTGGGCATCATGTATATCAGCCTTTTCTCTGCTTTTCCCTTCATTCTGCATTGTCCAGAATCCTTTCATTACTCTATTGAAGAATTCCATCCTCTGTGTCAAACCTGCCAATCACAATAGGTGTAAGATGTAAAATAATCAGCCCTTATCTCCACCCCCAGTCTCTGTATTCTGTGGCATTACCACCATCATCACTACCAGTACTTCCCTTTGTCCCTCCTTCCTTCTCTCTATTACTATGACCATCTCTCTTCAGCCTCCTCACCATCACCATCACCACCACCACCTCTCCCTCCCTCACCACCATCACCCCCTGTTGCCTGCCCCCCATCATTACTTCCACCTCTTATCTATCTCCCCCTCAAACAATTCCTCATGATCTCTCTCATCTGTGTCACTACCACCACCACCACCTCCCCTGCCATGTCCCATCACTATACCTTGACCAATACTTTTTATCTTTTCATTTCCCTCCTCCTTCCAGATCTGGTAGAACTTGGAGAAAAAGTATGATCTCAGAATCAGGATCTGGAGGCTCTTCTTTCTAAGCTTCCTTCTCCATGCCAAGTTTATTTTGCTACCAATAACCTTTCTAAGTCTGGGCTTCCTCATCCTGAGACTTGAGGAGTCCAGTATAGACCAGAAGCTTTTCCAAAACCTTACCTATGTACCACCCCTTCTCCAGACTAATCCAGATAAATAACCTCTACCTGGGTAACTAACTCCATCCCTATCAGATGGATCTTCTGTTCCTTCAAAGGGCTAGCAAAGGATCTTCTGTTTTTCCTTCTAGATCAATTCATTTCTCAGCCTTTATCCTTGCCTGATTTATCTTTCTCTCCACTCTTACTACCTCTTTTGACCTATATAGTATAATACACTGTATATAGTATATAGGTCAAAACCCTATATACTATACCAAAGTCTGCCTGAGTTGCAGTTATGCATTTTGTTCCTTTGTTTCTGATTTACATTTCTTAGAATCCATTGTTTTCTAGTGTCTGTTCACTTTGAAAATGAATCCAGTTTCTGGAAAATGGATTTAAACACATAAAATATTAGAAGATCTGGTTTTTGTGTTTAATTGTTATAAGGAAAGTGGAGCAAACTAGATCAAATTTCATGAGAAACAACCGAGTGTACTGAGCTTTTAGATTTCTTCTGGTATGCTAAAAATTTGAATCTTTACTGGAAGTCTGTAAAGTTCCTGGACTTTGGGGCTAATATTCATGTCCCCTGTGTTCTTGCTGGAGAGAAATAGTATGAATTGTATTCTTAATAAGGAAGCTTTCTTATTCTCATGGGAGTAATATCTTAAGGTAAGCTGATTGCCAGGGAAGAGTCATGCTGAGCTAGGTCCGACAGAAAGAGGGCTATTTCAAGTTCAAAGACTGGTGAGAATGATAACTTGAACCTGGTTCAAAGTTGCTTGCACTTTAATTTGTTACCAAATCATCAAACAATCTGTTTAAAATTATACATGAGATAAAAATACAAGGAAGTAGAGGTAGTTTACCAATGTCACCAGTGTTTACTCAGGGAGCCCCAAAGCATTTTGTTCTAAGAACTCATAAAGTTTGAAGAGCCCATAGTCATGGCCAAGTGAAAAGATCAAAAGGTCTACCAACTACCGTATAAAGAAATTCCTTGCTATGCCACAATGAACTCACTTCCCCCTTCCATTCACTTCTGTGTCACCTGGCCACCCCCCACCCATGTCATAATTAGGAAAATGCTTTCAGCATCCAAAGATAGACTGTGAACAGCTTGATAATAAGCCACAGAAATTAACTCTGATTAATTTAGAGAAAAGAAATATTTCTTGGAAAGATCTCGGGTAGCACACGTAACCAACAGAAAGGCTAGAAACTGGATTAGCAGGATCTATGCTAATCAGGTAGCATGGATCTTCATTCTACCACACTAGAATGAAGAATCTCCAAATACTTCTTTTCCATGTTTTCATGGCACCATTCAAGATTCAGTATCCCAGGAAAGACTCATTTGGCCCAGCTTGGATCACATGCCCACTTCTTGGACAGGGGAAGGGTGATCACTTTGATTTAAAGTGCCACCAGGATGACACACAATCACAAGGAAGTCATCACCCCAAAGTTCATTGGAATACTATTACAATAAAGGGAGTTAGGAGGTGGGTAATGCCCACTACCTAGCCTAATATAATTAGGTACATTTCTTCCTCATTATTCTTTTCTATTCAAAGGCTCCTTGGATGGTCACCCAATCCATCAGGATTGTGATGGATTTTCCTGCAATGGTGAATCACAGCACTGCTTCAATAAACATTAGCATGTGGAAAAAGTGTGCTGGTGTAGCCACTTTACTTGTTATGCTGTCATGGATCATGACCCTGAAGTAAACTCACTGGGATACCTCTATCCCTAAATTCAGTGCTTGTCAGTTTCTACAAATGTTTTAGCTGAAGAGTTTAGAGAGTCATTTTCCTCAGTAGGTTTTTCTCTCTCACTAGACAGTCTCCAGGAAACAAAGGTCTTAACCGCAACTACAAATATCTCCTTGCAAGACCTGCTTCTCCCCAGGCGGTCTGTTGGAATTCAAGACAGCATTTTAAATCTATGTTGAGAGTACAAAAAAGGAAAAAGAGAGAGAGTATGGACAAGAAATAGTAAGAGAGGTTGTGTACACATTATACATACTTGGAATATAGTTATTTAAGCCATTCTAAGACAAATACCACAGCATAAAAGTGTCAGTTGTCTTTTGTCCCACACAGTATGCCATATGACCACTGTAACTCATTCCTTTAAATGAAATTAATGAAACAATGTCATATTGGCAACGCTGAGGATTTGCATGGGGATATGTTAGATTATGGTATTTGGCATTTGCCCCCTCGTACTCCAGCACACATACTCTCCCTCTCTCCTCTCCCTTTAACTGCCAAACATCCACAGTGATTACCCAACCTCAGTTTCATTGTTTCCTCATACCTTAGAAATTCCTCAACCCTTGGGCCATTGTCATTCCATCATTTTATTCGGCCTACCAGAAGCATTTATCCTGTTGAGTATTCCCTCCTCCTTGAGGCACTCTTTTCTCTTAGCTTCCATGACACTGTACTCTGCTGGTTTTTCTCCCACCACTCTGGCTTTTCCTTCTCTGTCTTACAGTGTTATCTTCTTTTAACTGAGCTCTGAAATTTGGGAGCGACTTTCTTTTCTCTCTTTCACATCAATGGACACAATCATCACCTAATGTACCACCAACTGCAAACAATTTATCTCTGGCCCAGATCTCTCTTCTGAGCTACAGAAGGTACACCTGCTTATTCTACATCTTCTTTCAGATATTTCGGACACCTTGAGCTTAACATTATCCAAAACCAAATTCACAAAATTTTCCCTATCCCTGCCAGAGTTTGCAGACTCAATGAATGGTACCATCCTCCTCTAGGAACATAAACAGGAAAACAAAAAAATTCCTCTTGAAACTTCCTCTCCCCCCACCCCCATATCCTATGTATCACCAAATTGTCAACTTTTTTTCTAAAATAGGTCTCAAGTCCAACCACTTATCGCTGTCTCTACTGCCACCATCCCAATTCAAGTGCTGTCATTTTTCAACTGGACTATTGCCGAGAGCATCTTCACTGGCCTCCCTTTTCCTAGCCTGCTCTTCTGAAGTCCATTCTTCCCATTCCTACTAGAATAATCTGTTTAAAGCAGAAGTCTAATCATTTCACTCCTCTATTGTAAAACTAGTCAATAGGAGTTTCCCATTTCTCTTATAATAAGCTCAACCTGGTATACAAACTCCTTGTTTAGCCTCTGTCTACCCTCTAGACCTTGTTTATTTATAGACCTTGTCTTTTCCTTGTTTGTTTCATTCCAGATGTTTCCTCAAAAGTACCATGAAATTTTCATCCTTGAGGACTTGCCCATGTCTGAATTACTTTTCCCCCACTACTTTACTTAGTTAGCTTTTGCCCAATTTCATGTCTCAGCTAAAATACTATTTTCTCAGAGAGCTTCTACTGGACCCCACTCTAAATTTGGTATCAGGCTGTGTCTTCATATCACCTTTACTAGTCCTTCTTAGGACTTACCATCTTTTGTAATTATTTATGACTTTTTAAGATTTATGTTTTTCTTTCTCACGACATTATAAACTATACAAGTTTAGGGATGGGCCCTATTTTGCACATTATTGTATCCCAAACACCTAGTTCATTATCTGGCACCTAGTATACCCTCTATAAATTTTCTAGGATGAATGAATAAATATTTACCCCCAAGAAATACAGTATCCTGAATATTCTGACCAAAATGCACATTCTTCGTAGACTAGGGCTTGGACTAATTTGGATTAATTTGGGGCTATATTATGTTACATTGGGCTAAATGCCTTACTTCTCAATGCTATAATTTCTCAATATATATACAATGGAAATAATAGAAATAGTTATTTTATTCATCTTTTCAAAGAAGCAAAATTCCAATTTGTTTATACTTTCTATTTTCCTTGATTTGCCATTTCATTAATTTCTACTCTTAATTCTGTTGGTTCCTTCCTCCTAATTTTAAAATTTTATTCTGATATTATTGTTATTATAACTCCTTAAATTGGACATTTAGCACATTATTTTCCAGCCTTTGTTGTCTTCTTCTAAAGGCTTTTAAGACTATACATTTATGTTAGGGTTCTCTAGAAAAACAGAACCAACAGGAGAGATCTGTAAATATGAGATTTATAAAGGTGTCTCATGCAACCGTGGGAATGGAAGAGTCCAAAAATCCGTAGGGCAGGCTGTGAAGCTAGCAGCTCCAAGGAAGGGGTTGGATGAATATCACAGGAGAGCCTCACTAGCTGAAGAAGCACTGAAAGAGTCTCTCCTCTTCCTTAAAAGCCTTCAACTGATTGGATTTTTTCATTGTGTGAGACACACCTTAGTTGATTGCAGATGTGATCAGCCACAGCTGCAATCAACTGACTGATGATTTAATCAACCAGCTACAAAATAGCCTTGCAGCAATGGTCAGGCCAGTCAGTGCTTACCTGACCAGACAACTGGGCATAATCATTTGGCCAAGTTGACACTAGAACCTAATGGTCACAATATTTTCCTCCAATAATGATGTTAGCTGCACCAAACACTTTTTGAATTGTATTTTGATTCTCTTTTGTATCTAAAAATTTTCTTATTCCATTGCAATTTCTTCTTTGCTCTTAAGTTATTCAGAATTGTTTTTATTTCTAAACATATGGGGGTTTAATTATCTTTTGTTACTGATTTCTAACTTGATCACGTTGTAATCAGAGTACCTGGTCTTTATGACACCTATTATTTATAGTCTTTAGATTTGCTTTGTGGCCTAATACATGTTTTTGCGAACACTTCACGAGTGCTTGAAAAGAATATGTATCCTCCAATTGTTGAATATAGGATTCATGCATTTTTATTATATCAAATTTATTAATTTTATCTTCTATCCTTATTGATTTTTTAATTCCCTTAATCCATCAATCACAGAAAGACATTTACTAAAATCTGCTATATTTGTGGATTAGCCAATTTTTCCTTGTAATTCTGTTAATTTTTTATTTGCATATTTTGTTGTTGCAAACAAGTTTGTGATTGCTATTTCTTCCTGAGGATTTGTTCCTTTTTTCCTTGTTATCCCTAATCATGTTTTCTGATCTGAAGTATATTTTGTCTGATACTATTATAGCAACATCGCCTTTGCTGCTATTACTAATTTCCAGGTATAACTTTATCCATTCTTTTACTTTAAACCTTTCGGTGTTCATAACGACATGTGTATCCTTTATAAACAATATTATTTAGATTTTATTCTTATTTTAACCTGACAGACTCTACGTTTGCTGTTAAATTAAACTCACATAGATTGATCGTGATTATTGATACATTTAACTTCTTTCTGTCACTTCATTTTATTCTTTCTACTTACTGCTTTTTTTCTACTGTTTTTCTTTTCTTGCTTTCTATCTTACAGGTTGTTTCCTCTATTCTTTTATCCGCTCTACTAGTTGAAAACTTATATATGCAATTTCTCTTCATTTAGATGTTATTCTTAAATTTTTACTATTTCCATACTTGTCTTATCAAAGTTCCAGGTTAATCAATAATTCTGTATAATTTCTGAAAACTACAGGGGCTTTGGAATGCTTGAACACTCACACAGTCCTGGCTGTAATGTCATTCTTATTCTGTGTTTCAGTTCTACTTAGTTCTTATAAATTTCCCCCCTTACAGATTGTTTGGATTTCACTACGTCTTTACTGATTTCTTTGACCACCGTTTCCTCTTGATTCACACTTTTTGTGGGTTTAGTTTCCTTTTTCATAGAGCACCTCTTTTAGAAGTTCGCTTAGTGAGTGTCAGTGAGTGGTAGTCTCCCTTAGGTTTTGGTTTCTGAGGACAACAGCAGAATCTTCTTTGCTAGGCTTATGCTGCTGCCCTTAGAATTCTCACAGCAACTCTGTGAATACCTATTATCTTCAGGTTCCAGATGAGGTTAGATCACTCAAAAAGGTTATCTGACATCTTCACCCGAGCAAGAAACTGGTGGGAGCAGAACTCTACTGTAGGTCAATTTGACTCCGAACTCAAAACCTTAAGCTCCCATTGTACTGGGAGGGAAGGGAGAGTCAGAGGCGGGAAGGATGGGAGGGGAGGTGGGGGTAGGAGTCAGATAGTCCTGACACTCCAGGAAGGAGAGTGCTCAGCAGCAGCCATAGCCCCTGGAGGAGACTCAGAACATTTCCTACCCCTTCATTTAGATAAAAATAGAAAGAAGAACTGTTTATACCTTTTAAACACTCAGAGTCTTGAGCTATACTGTAAACCTCACATCAAAACACATAGCTCTAGCTTCCAAATGACCCCTTAGGCTAGATGATTCCATAGGCTTTTCTGGTTATTTGCCAAGATATCTTCCTGCCTGAAGACATGAAAAATTAAGCACTAGCTGTTATCTGGTATGGTTTTTCCTTTGTTTGGTCACCAGTAACTTTTTACTGAGCTTTGCTCAGATGCTTCTATACAGTTTTTCTAAGACATGTTCTACCACATGCCTTTTCTGTGTCTTAATGAATCCTGTTGAATACCCTATAATGTGAAAAAAAGATATTATCCAAAGTATGGACTAGTGGAAGGAGTTCCAAGGCTGGAGTCACATGCCCCAAATTTTCTGTTAAATCTGCTGGGCAGTGACATACGGAGCATGTTTCCAACGTGCATCCTTTGTGAGAGTCAGCATGGGCCATTTCTCATCCCAAGGTCCAAGTTTTGCTCATGCAATTTTCCCTACCCAGAATTTTTTTCTTCCTCTCTGTGTGGGTAAATGTCATCCATGCTTTCAGAGTGGCGCAGCTCCCACCTCCCTGGTAGCTTTCCTTCTCTAACTATTCTGCTCATTCCCGACACTACACAAATTCAGTTCAAAGTGTAGCCTAACAGTCCCGTCTGTCTTTATCTTTTCTTCCCCAATAGAGTATAAGCTGCTCAAAGTCACTGGATAGTTCTTTTTAAACTCTATGATAATTGCACAAAACTAACAGCATGGTAGAGGAGTACATAAGTAGATGCTTATTGCTTAAGTGACTTCATGTACATAAGATGCAGATGATAATGCTGATATTTTTATCTCCCCAGAAGGATATGTGAACATGCAGAAGAGAGAAAATAGGATTTTCAAATCAATATACCTAACTTCAGGTCCCAGACCATTGCTCACTAGCTGCATGATTTTGAGCGGTTATGTCACATTTCTGAATCTCAGTGTCTTCATCTATAAAATAAACATTCAGGGGTCCTTGAGGTTTAAATGAAATTATGTGTGTGAACGTGCCTAGCATAGAAATGCATAGTCAGTATTTCTCATGTCTTCAGGCAGGAAGATTTCTTGGCAAATAACCTCTCATCGTCACAGGTTTCTAAGGAGCAGCAACCTCACATAAATTGCTCTAGGCAAATAAATGCTCTTAATTTCAGTCCTGAAATCTTATGACAGTGTTTCCTAAAATATGGACCAAGGACAAACTAGACAGCTTGTTGAAATACATGGTTTGGATGATTGTGATAAAAACGAAAGTTTGAGAACCAACCACAAATATAGAATGAACCTATGTTAAGCCAGTTCCATTACAATCAAGATTCTGGAGCTTCAAGCGAGCAAAACCTCTTCTCATAGAATTCTTTCTTGAAGATGATTATTTTTTTCCTCGTTATGCTACATTTTACAAACCACAAACCTAATATTGCAAACCACATCTATTTAGCAAGCCATTAAGTAATTTTTGGAAATCACAAAAAAATTGTGCATCAGAAAGGGATAAACAATTTGTGGTATGATAAAATATAACGCAGTAGTTCATATTAATTAACTAGGTCTGCATGTGCCAACAGGGATCATCCCCAAAACATTGGTGAATGAAACAGGGAGTCTCAGAACACTTACATAAATTTTTAAAAATATGAAACAACACTGCATGTTGGTTTTGAGTTTTTGTATGTACAAAGAATGTAAACACAGACTGAAAGGATTCACATAGAATTTACAATGAAATTGCCTCTAGGGAAGCAGAAGCATAGGACTAGAGAGGAATAAAGAGGCTTCAACTTAAAAGAAAGGTCAGAAGCAAATGATTTATTTGTCAGTTTCACACTTATTAATTTTATAGGATGGCTGCATGGGTATTTGTGGTATTATTCTCTGTGCTTTTCTCTATTTAAATTTTTTCCAACTTAAAGAAAAAAATAGTTATTTGAAGTTTCTGATGTCTCAAAACATTATGAGGATAATAAAACTGTTATAAAGCAACCAGTGACAGAGATAATAAAGCAATGTAGAACAGCAGAAGAAAAAATATGAGTCAGCTGCGATTTCTGTCATTACACTGATGGAATTTTGTGGTTATTTGGGGAAAGGAGGTTCCAGTCCCATGTGTAAAAGTGTTACAAAATAGCAGCTTGAGGTTTCAGGGGCACCTTGCCTTTGATAGACTTATCTTTTAAAGGGCTTTTGAGAATAACCTTTCCGAGACGCATTCCAGTTCCTAAAACTTTCAAATTACATGCGAGCAGAGCCACTTCAGTCCCCTGCCCTGTCACCTTCAGGACGGATTAATCCCACTGCTGACGTGTAGTGCTTCCTAAACCAGGAGACAACAAATTGGAAGAGGCCTAACCATGAGCCCCACCATCGTCCCAGTACTGCACTGAGCATATTACCCATGTCATTTCATTTCTTTCTCTGACGTCCATGTACCCTGCCCCTTTTACAGAAGAGGCAGATTGTGACCTTCAGCCAAAAATGGGATGGATACAATGACTTACTGTATCTTTGCATTCCCAGACCCATAGTTGGATCCCATAACCACAGCATAGAAAATAGCTCTCTTTCTTTTTCCTGCCACAGGGAGAGCGTATATGGTTAGGCAAGCTCAAAATAGATTGCTTTGGAAGCAGGGGGGCAGTCATTTGTTTCTGAAGTGGTTAACAAAGCGTAGAAAACAGGTTGCCTTTGGGTGGCTGAGAATGTACTTTGTACAGTTTTTAATTACTATAGCCATTCAACATGTTTAAGGCAACTGTCTAAGCTGATTGGTGTCTGAATAGAGGGGGCTGCCTTGATGGATTTTGCTGCCTTTGCTCTGATTCCCCTACTGTAGAGCTCAGCCCCAGCTAGGCCTTGGGAAATAGCTCACTGGGGTCCTGACAGCTCCTGCAATGCGCAATGCTATGCTCTTACCATTTCAACTCAACTTTAGAAGAGCAGGTAACTAGTAACGGAGAGGTGGTTTGAATGCCAATCCCTCAGTACTCCAAAGCCCATAGTTTTTTCTTCATACCGCACTGACTTTCCTATTTAAAAATTGGCCAACACTAGTAGACAAGTGGAGAGGTGCAGCCCCTCTGTAAGGCAGGGTGGTGGTTCCACAGGAGGCGAGGAGTGGGGTGACCATATGATCCCGCAACCCCATTGCTCAGTATATACCTGGAGGAACTGAGAATGGGGACACGAATGGACATTTGCACACTGGTGTTTATGGTATCAGTGTTCACGATTCACAATGGCTGGAGGTGGCCTAATGGTACAACTACTGAAGGAAGGAAGGTGGGAACTGTGGTGTACACATACAATGAACTACTGAGCAGCTGCAAGAAGGAATGTAGTTGTGAGGCATGCAACTAGGCGAATGAACCTTAAGGACAGTATATTGAATGAAATGGCAGAAACAAAAAGATAAATATCTATTATCATGCCTCACTCATATGGACTAACTATAATATACAAACTTGGAGAATTGAAGACGAGAGCATGAGTCCTAGATTGTAAGCTCTTACAGCAATCACATATACTTCAGTAATTATAACTGTTATTTCTAAATTCTGAGATACTGAGCTATTTATGAATAACCTGGTTGTTCCCCGAAATATCAGGTATTTATGTGACACCTGAGACTCAGAGTTAGAGACTGATGCCATGAAAGTCAGTGTTACCTCATACAACAACAGTTTTAAAAGCTGAGAAAGTGATCAGACTTCATCTAGAGATGTGAATGCAGCTGACTTGGACAGGACTAAGGTAAATCAAAATAAAGGGTAAAGGGTGATATTTTGAAACCTCAATTTCTGTATGAGATCAAAGAGAGTGATGTTTACTTGGTGCAAAATTTATATTTCAGGTAGTGCATTATCTAATTTAACTTGTATGGCCAAATACCATAATTATATGGAATCTTGAATAGGGTGTGAGATCTTGTTGGATTGTCCAGGTTAGTGTGATACCCTGATACATGCCAGAGTAATCTGGGCAAAGATTAAGAAAATATTTGGAAAATCCCCTTGGGGGACTTGGGAAAAAGGAGGAAATATTAAACTTTCCCATCTAGGGAATTCCTGATATTCTCACAAACAGACAACCATTCAATAGGCTGAGCCCTTGATCTTGGGTTTCACCCCTATGAAGCTTATTCCTGCAAAGGAGAAATTATGCCTACTTATAATTATGCCCAAGGGTCACCCCCAGAGAGTCTCTTTTGTTGCTCAGATGTGGTCTGTCTCTCTAAGCCAATTTTGGAGATGAACTCACAGTCCTCCCACCTACGTGGGACATGACTCCCAGGGTTCTTAATCACCCTGGCAACATGGGACAGGATTCCTGGGATGAGCCAGGACCTGACGTCATGGGATTGAGAAAGGCTTCTTGACCAAAAGAGGGAAGAGAGAAATGAGACAAAATAAAGTTTAGGGGCTGAGAGATTATCCTGGAGGTATTCTTCTGCATTATATCCCTTTTTAGTTTATGGTGTATTGGAGTGGCTGGAGGGAAGTACCTGAAACTGTTAAACTGTGTTCCAGTAGCCTTGACTCTTGAAGACAATTGTGTGACTATATAGTTTTTACAACATGAAAACCTTGTGCCTGATGCTTCTTTTATCCAGGGTATGGGCAGATGAGTAAAAGGAAAAATAAATAAATAAACAATAGGGTGGGGTATAAGTTGTAAAAAAAAAATTGGGTAGATTTCAATACTAGTGGTCAATGAGAGGGAGGGGTAAGGGGTATGAGATGTATGGGGTTTTTTTTTAATTTCTTTTTCTGGAGTGACGCAAATGTTCTGAAAATGATCAGATCATGAGTACATAACTATGTGATGATATTGTGAACCACTGATTGTATAATATGAATGAACTGTGTGTAAAGATATCTCCATAAAAATATTTTTTTAAGAAGAACTCAATAAAATTGACCAATACCAAATATTCTTAATTATCATCTGCCTGTAGTGAGAAACTTTTAAATAATCTCCAAGGAGTAATCATGAACCAACTCCCTTTTATCTCGTTTTGAGTTCTCTATGGGATACTTAGATTCATGTAGTTTTGAAACATTAGCTAGTAAAAAAAACAGCCTGCCTGGTTTTCCCAGTCTCTGCTTTTGGCCATGTATCACTTCATAGGAGGCAGCAAACTCTTTGATTTAAACTTAACTGAGGCTCATTATCTAATAAAAACAGAGGGAGAACTGTTACATTGAAGCTTGAAATAGTTGGCTATGAAAATCTACAACTCAATTAGCCCTTTAAGACTTTTTGATAGAGATGAAGGAATTAACTAGATTTGGGGTCCTTAAATTATTCTAGTCAGGTTTCCTAAGTTTAGAGTTCCAAGTGGTACAGGGCAGCTTTGTAACTGAGTTTGTCAATTAATTTCTCCAGCCCAAAGGGGATTTGAGAAAGAATTAAGCCATATGCTACTGATTCATTTACACATAACTCAGCAATATGTTGTTTAGGAAGTAAGATTTAGTGGCAAGTAGAAATGCAGGGAAAAAAAAAACTTGCAGTGTCTTTTAAACACTATTAAAGATTTATTTATTGCATAATAGTAGAGATCATTTTCCCAAATGTAATCCAAGTCTAATCTCTCTTAACACCTTATACTTAAATTGAAATAAAAAACAGCTGGATTTCAGTTGACTTTATAATCAACATACTCCTGGGAGGATCAGGAAAGTCAGTCAGTTTTCTGAATTGAGGACTTGAATAAGTGTACCAGCCACTGAAAAAGAATCTATAGGAAAAGGGAGCATCAGGCTAGGACTGGTGCTATATATGTGAGAAATTATTTCAAGGGATGACGCCTTATATTTCTTCTTGTTAGAAAGCCTAGAATTTCCTTTTCTAGATTGCCCACATGTCAAGTTCTATGGAGAGGACACTACAAAAGGCAACATTTTAGGGTCTGACTCATTTGCTGCCTTCCAGAAGGTTGACTGTGAGGAGGACAGAGGTGGCTTATTACATGTCTTTTCTCTGTATTTATAACCTGTCTTTAGAGATAAGAAGCTCTAATGTAATCTCAGAAACACATACGGAAACGTAAATTAAATATAAACAGATGGAATTCAGGGAAAACAGGGATGGTGGTGATCATATAGTATATGAATATCCCTTAATCCCCCCCATTAAAACAGACCAACTAGAATAGCAAACAAAAATCCAAAAGACAACTCCACAACAAAACTAGGTAACTAAGGTACCTGGTGAGCATGAAAACATAAAACAGATGGGGAAAAACCACCTAGAACCAAAGACCCTGGGATATCAGCATCCATGAGAATGAAGCAGAGGAGAGCAACTGGTCATCATATGCATCTGAGAATAGGCGAACCCCAAGACTGCCAACAGCTACTTGCTAGAAAACTCACTGTAGACCGATTTGAGAACAGCAGCAAACCTTGGGAAAGAGTTTGTGGTCTGACTTCTACTGAAAAACCTATGGACTCCATGAACTCTCAAAATTAGCAAACCAAAAGCCACTACCTGGATGTCCTAGTTTCCTGGCTGCTATACACACAAATACACACAGTGGGCTGACGTAAACAATGAGAATTTGTGGGCTCACAGTTTTGGAGACAGGAAGTCTTGTTTTCTCCTGGCATTGGTACTGGCAGACTGGCAATCCTTGGGGTTCCTTGGCTCCTCTGTCACATGGCCGTGTCCTCTCTGTTCTTTTCCAGGTTTTAATTGACGTCCAGTGTCTGACTTCTCCATGTGGCTTTCTCTGTGTCTACATTTCTTCTGCTTGAAAAGGATGCTAGTGATAGGAACTTCGGGGAAGATAGCCAAAAAGAGTAGCTTGAGATTAGCCCTGCTCCACCAAAAAATTTGAGAAGGGACAGGAGGGTGACTGAGGCAGTGATCCAGGGTGTTGCTGACCTGAGAGAGCCTTCTGCACCTCATAGGGCACCCTGGTTGCAGAGGCCGGGGAACTGAGAGGCAGAAAGCTGGAGTGTGGCATGGAGGTGTGGAACCCACAGGAGTGCACAGACTGGGGGCCAAGGACTAGGAAGTAAGGCAGGCTGCATTCCTTGGGCATGCTACCCTCATCAGCACAACCTCGTGACTGGTGACTCACCCCACACCCAACTCCCCAAACCCCTTCACCCACTCTCATTCCTCACACTCCACGTGCCCCCACCTCACCAGCCCCCAGTGCACGTATATGCCCCACCCCCACCCCAAGTGCAACCCAACCCAACTCTCCCGAACACTGTCTCCCCCTCCCTGTTCCCTGCAGGGTGTTACCAGCATGTACAGGTTGCAGGCACTAACCTCCATACCTAGGCTACCCTACCCCCCACCCACAGTGTCACACAGCCTCACCTTGCCCCCCCCCAAGCTCTGCACATTAGTTTTTTGGCACTCCTAGGCCCATGTATGCACACAGGGCCCCAATAATGTCATTCAGCTCTGGGAATGCACTTTACAGCAGTCCTAGAACCACGCACATGCATGGCCCTCAGCTGTACTTCTCAGCTCTGAGAAAGTGCTAACCTGCACAGCCGGATCACATCTGCCCCTAATCTATGAAGGCATAATACTGACCTGCCGCCACAGCTCTATGCATGCACACAAAGGACCCCATGCCTTAGACCAGTGCACACCAATGTTGCACCACCCCCAGACCAGTGCAACCGTGCGGCTACATCCTCCTTGGCCACTGGGCACCCACATTCACAAGCATTAGCATAACATCCCAACCTGTGCCTATACCTGTCCTGAAACAAATCACCTCACTGAGTGCCACACCCCTACCCTGATCTCTGCTGTACAACCATCCCACAAACACAAAGCCTTGGACTGCTGAAAGATGTCAGCTCCCAAAGTAAATTAATGAAGATATTTACATGCGACAAAGACAGAAGAAGATCACTAAGCATATCACAATGCAGACAGACATAACCCTGCATAATGACCAAATTAAAACCCTGGAGGAGGCACAGACATTGCAACAACTAATCAAAGATGTTCATACAACTCTACTTAATAAAATAAGTGGGATAGCAAATGACATAAAGGAGATCAAGAAGACAGTAGAAGAGCATTAAGAAGAATTTGAAAGAATAAATAGATAAATGGTGGATATCACAGAGATTAAAGATTCTGTTGACCAAATAAAGAACATACTAGAGGCACACAGCACCAGATTTGAAGAGACAGAAGAAAGAATAAGTGATATAGAAAGATAACTGACTTCAAAGACTCAAAACAGTAAATGGCAAAAAAAAAGATGGAAAAAATTGAATTGTATTTCAGGGAAATGATAGACAAAACAAAGCACACAAATATAAGAATCATTGGTATCCCAGAAGGAGAAGAGAGGAGTCAGGAGAAAAGAGGAGTAAAGGGCTAGGAAGAGTAGTTGAGGATACAATAGGGGAAAATTCCCAATCCTCATAAAGGACATAAATATACAAGTCAAAGAAGCCCATTGAACTACAAACAGAATAAATCCAAATAGGCCTTCCCCAAGACACATACTAATCAGTCTGTCAAATGTTGAAAAGAAGCAGAAAATCCTGAAAGCAGCAAGAGAAAAACATTCTGCTACATACAAGGGAAACCAAATAGGACTGAGTTCAGACTGCTCAACTAGCACCCTGGAGGCGAGAAGGCAGTGGTATGATATATTCAAGATCCTGAAAGAGAAAGACTTCCAGCAAAGAATTCTGTAGACAGCCAAATTGTCCTTCAAGAACGAGGGAGAGATTAAAGTTTTCACAAACAAAGAAGTCCTGAAAGAATTTGTCAACAAGAAACCAGCCCTACAAGAAATACTAAAAGGAGTTCTGCAGACTGAAAGAAAAAAGACAGTAGAGGGAGGTCTGGAGGAGCACACATAATTGAAGAGAACCACTATGGGTAATTTGAAGATACAAAGAAAAAGAAGGAAAAGAATATATAGATCTGACTAATAAAACAAAAAAGATAAGATGGTGGATTCAAGAAATGCCTTTTAGTAATAACTTTGAATGCTAATGGACTAAACTTACCAATTAAAAGATGCAGATTGGCAGAATGTTAAGAAACATAATCCAGTTATGTGCTGCTTACAAGAGCCTCGTCTTAGACACAAGGATACAAATAGATTGAAAGTGAAAGGGTGGAAAAACATTTTCCATGCAATTTGTAACCAGAATAAAGTAGGAGAAACTATACTAATATCAGGCAAAATAGGCTTTAAAACTAAAGATATCATAAGAGACAAAGGACAATATATACTAATTAAAGGGACAATTCACCAAGAAAATATAACAATCATAAGTGTTTATGCTCCCAGTCAAGGAGCTCCAAAGTACATGAGACAGAAATTGGCAAAAGTAAAGGGCAATAGATGTTTCAACAATAATAGTAGAAGACTTCAAACACCACTGTCCTCTATAGATAGAACAACCAGACAGAAGGTCAACAAGGAATAGAAAACTTAAATAACTTGATAAATGGGTTAGACCCAACAGACATATATAGGTCATTGCACCCCAAAGCACAGAGATATAATTCTTCTCTAGTGCTCATGGTACATTCTCCAGGAAAGATCATATGCTGGGGCACAAAACAGGTCTTTATAACTTTAAAAACATTGAAATTACTCAAAAATTACTTTCTCTGACCACAATGGGATGAAGCTGGATCTCAGTAACCACCAAAGAATGAGAAAATTCACAAATATATGGAGATCAAATAACACAGTCTTAACCAGTGGGTCAAAGAAAAAAATCACTAGAGAAATCAGTAGCTATGTGGAGATGAATGAAAATAAATATACGAATTATCAGAACTTATGGGATGTGGCAAAGGCTGTGCTGAGAGGGAAATTTATTGCCCTAAATGCCTATATTAAAAATCAAGAAAGAGCAAAATTTGAGGACTTTACAGCACAGCTGGAGGAACTTGAGAAAGAACTGCAAACTAACCCCAAAGCAAATAGAAGAAGAGAAATAAGAAAGATTAAAACAGATAAATGAATGGGAGAACAAAAGAATGATAGAAAGAATCGATAAAACCAAAAGTTGGTTCTTTGAGAAAATCAATAAAATTGATGGGCCACTAGGAATACTAACAAAGGGAAAAAGAGAGAGGATGCAAACAAACAGAATCAGAAATGAGAAGGGGTGCATTAGCACAGGACCTGAAGAAATAAAAGAAATTATAAGAGGATATTATGAAGAACTATGTGCCAACAGACTAGACAACTTAGATGAAATAGACAAATTCCTGGAAATTCACAAACAAGCTACACTGACTTAGGAAAAAATAGAAGATCTCAACAAACCAATCACAAGTAAAGAGATTCAATCAGTCATCAAAAATCTTCCTACAGAGAAAAGCCCAGGGCCAGATGGCTTCACAGGGGAATTTTATCAAACATTCCAAAAAGAACTAGCACCAATCCTGTTCAAACTTTTCCAAAAAACTGAGGGAAAAGGAACTCTATCTAACTCATTTTATGAAGCTAATATTTTAATGCCCAAACCGGGTAAAGATGCTATGAGAAAGAAAAACTACAGGCATAATCTCTCTAATGAACATAGATGCAAAAATCCTCAGTAAAATATTGAGTCCAACAACACATTAAAAGAATTATACACCATGAACAAGTGGAGTTTATACCAGGAATGCAAGGATGGTTCAATGCAAAAAAAATCAATTAATTTAATACAGCACATTAACAAATTGAAAGGGTAAAATCACATGATCATCTCAATTGATGATGAAAAAGCATTTGACAAAATTCAACATCCTTTTATGATAGAAACATTCCAACAGATAGAAATCAAAGGTAACTGCCTCAATATAATAAAGGAAATATATGAAATAACGATAGCCAGCATCGTACTCAATGGAGAGAGATTGAAAGCTTTCCCTCTAAGATCAGGAACAAGACAAGGATGCCTAGTCACCACTGTTATTCAACATTGTGCTAGATGTTCTAGCTAGAGCAATTAGGCAGGACAAAGAAATAAAAGACATCAAAATTGGAAAGGAAGAAATAAAACTCTCATTTTTGCAGATGATATGATACTATACTTGGAAAATCCTGAGAAATCTACAGCAAAGTTACTTGAGCTGATAATAAACAAGTTCAACAAGGTGGTGGGATATAAAATTAATGTGCAAAAATCAATAACATTTCTATACACAAATGATGACCTAGCTGAAGAGTCAGTTAAGGAAAAAATTCCACTCAAAATAACAACTGAAAGAATCAGGTACTTAGGAATGAACTTAACTAGGGATGTAAAGGACTTGTACACAGAAAACTACATAACATTGCTAAAAGAAGTCAAAGGAGATCTAAATAGGTGGAAAGACATTCCCTGCTCATGGATAGGAAGGCTAAATATAGTTAAGATGTCAATTCTCCCCAAATTTATCTACAGATTCAACACAGTACCAATAAAAATTCTAACAATCTACTTTGAAGTTTTGGAAAAACTAACTACCAAATTCATCTGAAAGGGAAAGAGACTCCTAAAAGCATCCTAAAAAAGAAGAATGTAGTGGGAAGATTAACACTCCCTGATTGTAAAACGAATTATAAAGCCGCAGTGGTCAAAACAGCATGGTACTGGTACAAAGATAGACGCACTGACCAATGGAATCAAATCAAGACTGCAGAAATAGACCGCCAAGTCTATGGTCAACTGATTTTTGACAAGGCCTCCAAATCCTCTGTACTGGGACAAAATAGTCTTTTCAATAGTTGGAGATGGAAGAATTGGATATCCGGAGGCAAAGAGTGAAAGAGGACCCCTATCTTACTCCTTACACAAAAAATAACTCAAAGTGGATCAAACACCTAAATATAAGAACTAGCACCATAAAGCTTCTAGAAGAAAATGTAGGGAAATATCTTCAAGACCTAGTAATAGGAGGTAGCTTCCTAAACTTTACACCCAAAACATAATCAACAAAAGAAAAAACAGATAAATGGAAATTCCTCAAAATCAAATGCTTCTGCACCTGAAAAGACTTTGTCAAAAAGGTGAAGAGGCAGCCAACTCAATGGGAGAAAATATTTGGAAATCAAATCAGACAAAAATTTGATTTCCTTTATATACGAAGAAATCATACAACTCAGCAACAAAAGAACAAACAACCCAATTATAAAATGGGCTAAAGATATAAATAGGCATTTTTCTGAAACGCAAATACAGATGGCTCAAAAGCACATGAAGAGATTCTCATTTTCATTGGCTATAAGGAAATGCAGATCAGGACTGCAATGAGATACTCAAACCCATAAGATTGGCTCCTATTAAACAAACAGGAAACTATAAATATTGGAGAGGATGTGGAGAAACTGGGACACTTAGGCACTGTTGTTTGGAATGTATAATGGTGCGACCACTATGGAAGATTGTTTGGTAGTTCCTTAGGAAACTAAATATTGAGTTGCCCTATGACCCAGCAATAGCACTACTTGGTATATATCCAGAAGAGCTGAAAGCAACAACACAAAACAGACGTTTGCACACTAATGTTCATAGCAGCATTATTCACAATCGCCAAAAGATGGAAACAAGTCAAATGCCCATCAACAGATGAGTGGATCAACAAAATATGGTATATACATATGATGGAACATTATACATCAGTAAGACAAAATGATGTCCTGAAGCACATGACAAGATGGATGAACCTTGAGGACATAATGCTGAGTGAAGTTAACCACACACAAAAGGATAGATACTATATGAGTCCAGTTTTATGACCAACATAAAGGTATAATCAGAGGCTTATAATACAGAATATAGGGGACTTAGAGATTCATAGAAGCTAGAGATGGGTGAATCGTTAGCTACTGAGGTTGAACTCCAATGTAAGGGAATAGATAGGAGTGAAGGTGGTTCACTAGTGGATCTATAAGTAATATTACCATATTGAAGATGAACAAGGTTGAAAGGGGTTGTGTAGACCTACGTGTTCCACAGATTAACACTAGAAATATGAATTAGTTCTCACAAGAATTACTTCAAAGATAGGATTCCTATAAGGACTGTTTAAGTCCAGGGTATAGGGGAATACTGCTGTTGCATGCCATGACCTATGCTCAAAAGGAAACCATCAGCACTACCACATCAACAGCAGAGGTAAATAATGGGGGGAGGGACAAGAGTTAAGAGGAGGTTTAGATTTCCTATTTAGTGAGGTTGTGTTTATTTTGGTTTTCTTTTTCTTGGGAACAATGAAATTATCTAAAATGGAAAATGTTGATGGACTGTGGACTTTGGGTCCTCTACATGATGCCCGATGAATGCAGGTGGCTGAACGATGCACTGACGGAGAAGTAGAATGACGTACATTGGTGTATACTTATGAATGAAGGTTGTGCTGCTACAAAAAGAAACAAAGTCATGAGGCATGTAATGATGCATGAATGAACATGTGGGACATTTAGTGAGACAAAATTAGCCAGAAACAAAAGAAGAAGAATGGTATGGTCACTTTTAGAAAATGCTTAAAGGAAAACAGGGGCCTAGACTGTAAGCTTCTAGAGCAGACACATTGAGTCCAGAGTGGTGATTATTATCTTTGGATTTTGAGAGACTGGTTATATATATATAACCTGATATTTAGAGATAAGAACAAATCTGAACATGTTGGGGTTCTAATTCAGAACATATGAGTAGGGAAGACAGTGTCTATATTTTAGAACCACACATACTCTTTGAGACCATTGGAAGAAAGGTTTATTTGGTCTGGAACTGAAATTTTCTGTAGTGCATTATTGAATTCTATCTGTATAGTTCATTTGAACAATTGAATCATAGGGAGCACAGAATAAGGAAAGGTCTTTTAATCCTTTATAGATTAGTATAATGCCTGGATACATCCTAGAGTATATTAATCAGATAATCAAAAAGTATTGGCTAAGTCCCCTGAGGGATGGGAAAAAGAATAAAGAACTATTAAACCTTACTATCAGGGCATCCCCTGATACTGTGTCAGATTTTAGGGACACCCAAATCAATAGGGCATGCCCTCAATCATGAGGCTTACTCTTGTGAAGCTTATGTAGGTAGCAGAGAAGTTTAGGCTACCTATAGGCATGCCTAATAGTTACTTCAGGAGGACCTCTTTTGTTGCTCAGATGTGGCCTCAGTCTCTTTAAGGCCAACTCTGCAAGTGAGATCTTTGTCGTCCCTTCTATGTGGGACATGACATCCAGGGGTGAAAGTCTCCCTGGTGACATGGTAGATGACTCCCAGGGATAAATCTAGACCTGTCATCATGGAATTAACAATTCCATCCTGACCAAAAGGGGGAAAAGAAGTGTAGTTAATTAAGTGTTAGTGGCAGAAAGAGTTCAAATGGAGTTGAGAGTCTACTCTGGAGGTTGCTCTTATGTAAGCTTCAGATAGACTTTGCTACCTATCATAACCTGCCAACCCCCAAACAGAACCATTCCAGCCAATCCTAAAGAACACTGAGGACCATATATAAGGTTCCACAAGGGTTCCATTAGGGTAACTTTCCAGAAGCCTACAAACTCCAGATGTGTCCCTGGTCCACATAAATCCTGAAACCTAACCCAGCCTCTCCAGAATATCAGATAGTTCCATCTCCCTACCACATATTAATGACAGACCCTTCTAAATTCCAATTTAGAATTACCATAGCCCAAACAACCCTAAAGAGAGGTATGGAGAGATAAAAGGTGAAGGTGGAGTTATACAGTGAAGATAGGACTTAACAAATGAATATGAATGCTGAATCATTAAATTGATATCTCTTTTAGTCTCCAGTATTTTAGAGTAGCTAGAAGTAAAACTCTGAAGTTGTAACCCACGTCAAACTCTGAAATATGTTCTACAACTAATTGCGATGCTATGCTTTGAAATTTATTGCTTTTTGTATATATGTTATTTTTCACAAAAAGAAGAAGGAAAAAATGTCAATTGTGATGATAAAAAAATATTTTTACACTGTGTAACCTCCTATATTCTGGAGCAGCTAGAAGGAAAAATCTAAGAGGATCATATCGTAGCCCATGACAAACTCTAGAATCTGTCCTGTAACCACTTGTTGAAGAGTGTTGTGAAAACTGTTGCTCTTTTATTTCTTTGCTTTGTATACATTTTTTATTGTTATACTATACAATAAAAAAGTTGAAAAAAAAAAGAAAGGATGCTAGTGATGAGATTAAGGCCCACCTCATGTGGCTGGGCTGCACCCTGGCTAAACCAACATCTTCCAAAGATCCCATTCACAAGGGGCTCATACCCATAGGAACACAGACCGAGAGCAAGAGCAGGTTTTGGAGGTTGCATAACCCAACCTCCAGTGAGGAGGACCTGCCCAGCGGAGGGTCCCACTGAGCACGGCAGGGACAGTCCGAGCACAGGAAATAGAAGATGCTGATACAAGGGGAAAAGGGGTGCTACCCAGGAGGCAGCTCTCAGAGTGAACAGTGTTTTTCATTTCGAGGAAAAAATAAACAAAATATAGAAGGAACTCTAGAAACATGAAATCTGATTGGCTGTCTCAACCCTTTCTCCTAAAGGTTCAGAAAAACTTCCTGAGCTTTCAGTTGCTGGATCGAAGTAAAATGCCGTACAAAGTACTTATAAGCAAGAGGGAGTGGGAGCAGAATAACATCCCCGCTGAAACATACCAAAAAGACATGTCCACAAAACGAATCAAAATTGTACTCAACTCTCAAATCAAGCTAAAAAGCATTAAGAATATGGTATAAGATGTGTAAGTACAATATAAACAGTAATTAGAAAGTTTCAGAAATAAGGTGACAAGAAAAAATAGAAACAAATTGTTAAGACAAATAAATAAAATTATAAATAGTTAAAATTGCTTCAGAAGTTCAGCTGTTAATATTCATTTCAGAAATGAAGACTACATTCACCAAACTAGATGGAGGCATAAGAGTGAGTAAGGACAAAAGATAATGGAAGTGGGAAGGAAAACGTTTTAAATTTTAAAAAATATGAGGAATAAAATGACAATGAACTTTAGAAAATAGTGCCAGATATAAGAAATTGAATCTAAAAAAAAAAAAAAGAGCCAACATGACGTTACTTTTCTATTACTGTGCATCAAATAGTCCCCAAATCTGGAGGCTTTAAATAACAAAAATTACTTGTTATTTTTCATGGTTTCTTAGGGTCAGAGACTCAGAACAGAAATGGGATGGATCATTTCTGCTCTGTGATGTCCGGAGCCTCGGCTAGAAGGCTTGAATGCTGGGGTCTGGACTCGTATGAAGACTCGTCCACTCATGTACCTGGAGGTCAATGCAAGGTGTTAGCTGAGGGCCTCCCTGCCTCTGTTGGCTGGACCATCCACCACTGGTCTCTAAAGGAAGCCTGGGCTGCCTCACAACATGGTGGCAGGGTTCCCAAGACAAAAGTGTCCTAAGAGAGAGAGGGCTGCAGGAAGCTGGATGATTTTGATGACCTATCCTTGGAAGTCATGTAGCATTATTTCTTCTGTAGCCCAGTAGTAGGGGTAGTCTCAAGGCCTGACCCAGATACAAGGGGAGAAAACCTCCATGCAAACCTACTTCATGGTGAGGTATGCTGGTCACATGGTGAGAAGAGTATGTAGGTTGGAATAAATGTACATCTCTGGAAAAACTACAGTCTTACACAAAACCTCTCCTTCCGTTCCTGAAGAAGAAAATCATTGCAATGAAACAGGATAGCAAAAACATTCAAAGTTTCCTGAACTTAGGAGAAAAATTAAAAGAGTGACAAGATATTTTGTAAAGGTTCACAGTTCTCCTAGGAAAATCAACCCAGAAGAGCCAAAAACTGAGACATATCCTAGTAAAGCTAGTGAACTTGAAAGAAAAAGATGCCCTTTGGACATCCAAGCAAACCAACCAATTCACCTTTAAGTAAAAGAAGATTAGTGTCATCAGACTTTTTATACCAATACGCTAGACAATAATGGGATAGTGTATTTAAGTTACTAAAGGAAAGGAAATTTACACAGAACCAAATTGATTTTTAAGTATAAAACCAACAGATAAACTGTTACGAGCATGCAAGAACCTGAGGGATGGGTTATTTTGTGCCTTTCCTGAGGAATCTACTAGCCAATGAGATCATCTAAATGACTGAAGAGACACTGACATAAAGAGCCCTGGGCTGGTGAACTTCCAGAAGACATAGTCTGTAAGACACACAAAAATGATGTGTGCTTGTCCACTAATCAAAGTGTTAATTAGTTGAAATATTACTTTAGGAAATCTGACTCTGTGCTTCCAGATATGAAATCAAGATTGTCAGTCTGTCCTTGAAGTGTGTGGCCTCAAACAAATGTGTAAAACCCAGCAATGAAAGCAAAGCACATGTTCTTTTATTACAGTTTGTGTAGTGAGTGGTTTGTACTGTATGAACATGATTCTAAAGCTCAATGTTTATCTAATTTGATATACTTTTTGCTTAATTTTAGTAATACTTATATAATTTTCCCTATAATATCAAATTTTATAGGCCATGGTGTGACCTCTTAGTGTGGTGCTGAGGTCTTAATGTCGATAGACACATACCGATGAGAGTGACTAATTTAATGTTACTAGGAGACAGTAAACAACGTTTGCCCTCTTTTCAAATTTGACTCTCAATAAAACTTTTATTTCAAATACCCGAGGGATATTCAAAGATAGTTCCCATTTCTTCAACTCATCTGATTTGAAGAGATGATATTTTAAGATCTCCACGAGACCTATGTTAACATTTTTTAAAGGAAGAATTATGAAATGTTTATAAGGAAATGCCCCATCTTAATTTTATAAGGAGCAAATTAAATAACAATGTCCATTTAAAAGAATAAACTTTTTGGATTTTGAGTTACAAAAAGGAAACAGAAAAAGGAATGAACAAAACACGGATAATAGGACAAGGAGGATTCTGGATGATCCTGGAACGTCATGATACCAAAGATGAAGGATTGTTTGTTTGGGAAGTCCTAGAACTCTGTACCAAACTATCCTATAACCAATACCCAAACTAAAAATGCTTCTCTTATCCTTAGATGTTATATAGTTTCTTAGCACTCAAAGATATTACTGTACTAACCCAGGGTCATAGGCTGTGTATGTGGGATGGTTATTATGGGCCAAGATGTTTGTGTAACAAATTCTGTGTTCTTGCCATTGTTGCAGTTCATTTTTAGCATTCTTTTGGTCATTGGAGCCCACAGATATTACAGTGAATTTATTTTAAAAAACCAGCTTCAGGTATAGTGAAAATAAAATAACCTGAAGAAAAGGAAAAAAAAAAAAAAAAAGGCAAAAGACCTTTAATATAAACATGGCTGGACACATTTTTTGGTATCACAATCTGCATAGAGGGGGGCTATTGGCATCCAGTAGGTAGAGACCAGGGATGCTGCTGAGCAGCCTCCTACTATGCACAGTAGAGTCCCCACAACAAAGAATTATCTGCTCCCAGTTGTCCTTAGTGCTAACAGTTGAGAAACACTGATATCCGGGAAAGTGCCCTGGTTATCACTATAAGGGATAGAACAATTCTTATCACATTACCTTTAATCATTTAATTTATTGTTTTAGTTTTAAATGTTATTAGTTAACAGATGTACTTTGCTTAACATATAAAACCTTTAACCAGCATTTAATTACCATTCAATTCTTCTTCTTATAATTAACTCCTTAAATGTGTTGCTAAGTAAAACAATGCTAAGCAAATGAGCTAATTAGTGTCTAATTATCGGTTACTTAAGATTACTACAAATGACTTACAAATGGCTAACTTCTTTACTACTACAGGGAATTTCAATTGTTAACCTCAAGTAGTTGCAGTTTATATAGCAGAGTGTGTACATAAATTGTATGACTGTTAGAACTGAGGCAAGAGGGTTTCATCACTGCTTGGGGAAAGCAGTACATTAGAAAAAGGATATATTTGGATTCATGATCACTTGCCTGCATCCCAGAGTAGAGCCGAGACAATGAAGAGTAGCGAATTAGACCAAAGCAGACAGCAGAAGCACTAAACTAAGGTGCAGAGATTCCTATTTCACTAGCAATGGAACACTGTCAGGAAAGCAATAAATTCAATGTTAGATCAGGAGTCAGAGTTTAACAACCCCAGGAGGTAGGCTTTATTATTATGCTTGGTTTTCAGTTAGAGGAACTGAACATAGAAAGGTTTAGCAACTGATCCATGGTCACACAGCAAGCAAGCAGGAGAGCTGGATTCAAACTAGCAGTATGGCCCCAGAGTTGTCATCTTTAACACTAGGCAGTGATGCCTTCTTTCTACTATATTGGCAAACTCTACAGTGCCTGTCACAATGAAGTAAGGTGGGTTTGTTTTGTTTGTGAATTTACTTGAATTTGACATCCCCAACAGTAGTCAGTTGTACAGGAACCTCTGTGGCCTCATATAGGTATGCCGTGGTATGGGTTTTAAAAGATCATGTAGATACTTTGGAGTCAGCTAGATCTGTGTTTGGGTATCTACTCTGTAGATAACCCTTTGGGTGACTTTGGGCAAGATACTTATTATGAATTCAGTCATGTACACTCTCCCTAAAGATATGTCGAAGTCCTAGCCCCTGGCCCTGTGGATGTGAACTCATTTGTAATTTGGATCTTCAAAGATGAAGACAGAGTGAATCCGGTTAAGCGTTAATTTGATTTGACTGGAATCCTTCTAAGCCAAGGAAATTTGGATAACGTGGTAGGAGTTAGGAGGAGAGGAAAGGAGACAAAGCTCCATGGGATGGGAACAAAGGTGGAGTTATGGATGGATGGCAAGCTGCCAGAAGAGCACTGCAGTTGTAGGAGAATGTGTGGCCTGATGACCCCTTCATGTTGGACTTCTAACCTCAAAAGCTGTGAGACAGTAAATTCTATTGGTAAGCCAGCTAGTCTGTGGTATTTGTTATAGCAGTCCTGGCAAACCAAGGTAATAATCACTCTGAGCCTCAATTTCCTCATCTCTGAAATGGGGATAAGAATGTTTCTTAGAAGATTGCTATGAGGATTAAATGGAATCATCTAAAATGTTTAGACTAAGACCTGGCACATAGCAAGTATTCCTTTCCTTTTCCTACTATAACAAATAATCTGGAAAAAATCTTGTATTAGTTAGGTTCTCAGGGAACAGAACCAACAGGAAACATCTGTAAATATGAGGGTTTTATAGAAGTGTCTCACACCACTGTGGGGATGGAAGAGTCCAAAATCTGTAGGGCAGGCCATGAGCTGGCAGCTTCGATAAGGGTCCTCAGTGAGGTACTTTTTTTTATTGGGGGGGCGGTGCATGTTCCGGGAATCCTCCATGAGTTTTTAAGCGTGGAATAGTAATTGGATCTAATTTTTATTTTAGTTTCAAGATCTCTGTTAACTGTGTGGAAAGCAGAAGGGTTGGGGGCAAAACAGTCTTCAGAGAAATCAGTTACAGTGCTATTTTAGTTTCCAAGTGAAAAATGCTAACGGTTTTGATCTAGGGCAGTGACAATGAGGTTAAACAGCTTTCTTGAAGGTGGAACAGATGAATTAAAGGTTTTGTTCTGAAGTTGTATGGCAATGACCTTAATTCTTATCAGAATCCAAGGAGTGAAAACAAAAAACGTATTTCTGTGTTTTGTTTTCTTTTGTTTCTGGGGCTGGAACAGTGTGGCTTCTTCCTGTTCCTTACTAGACACTTCTATTCTGGAGGGTCTCAAAGGTGTTGCATTCTGACTTCTTGTAGACATTGAAAGAAAGAATGGAGAAGAATCAGTGATTTCCCTGGGCACGCAGCTTTCTGCTTGTGCACAGGAGCCCTGATTGAACTGGCAATGGTAAAAAGGCATGCAGTGATTTAAATCCCCAAGTATGCTGGGTTACCCATTTGTTTTAGCACCACCCATTTATTTTAACATCTCCATGTACTATTTTTTGTGACAAAAGGTTGGAGCAAATTTACTCTTAATCTCATTCATTCCACTGAATTAAATCATACTCTTATGAAATCTGCATCTTAAATTGCTACCAATTTAGATTAGTGCCTTTTCTATAAAATGTGCTAATAGGGCGGGCCGCGGTGGCTCAGCGGGCAAAGTGCTTGCCTGCTATGCCGGAGGACCTCGGTTCGATTCCCGGCCCCAGCCCATGTAACAAAAACGGAGAAACAGAATACAATAAAACAAGAAAATGTTTAAAGATGTTTCCCTTTCTTCCTTCCTTCCTTCCTTCTCTCTGTCTTAAAAAAAAAAAAAAAAAAAATGTGCTAATAATCAATTATGTGATCCCCTGTTTCAGAGAGACAACTAATTCATCAAAACTGACTCAGTTGTTTTAGAATGTCTTTAAAAGTAAAGATGAGTGTGAGTGCATTTTTCATATGCAGAGCTACATGTGTTGGCAAAATTCCTCTGGTATTCTTGGCTAATGACTCCAGATGCTGTTTTTTAAGGTCAAAAATGGTGTCACTGCAGAGATATTTTCCTATAAAAGCTGAAGAGAGGATTACACGTCCCTTAGTGTATAGTTCCCTAATGAACTATGTCCTACCTACGGCTGTTAAGGCAAGATTCATCTCAATAAAAATGAGTGTTTATTCCCAGTGCCTGCCCATGTAAAAAAAAAAAAAGGGGGTTTATTAAAGTTGTAATTGTAGGCTTAAAAAAATCAGAGCTTTATTACCTATTAAATCATAAAACTGTAGACCTGGGAAAGAAGTTGAATAGCTTATCCTCTATTCTCTCATCTGGACGTAAATTCTCTCATACAAAGTGTAAAATGATGCAGTTCCGTTACTGGACAAAGACCATAGACTCTTTTGCCTGATGCACTCAATCACCAATTCCTGAGACACTGGGGTTTCAAAGAAAGAGTTTATTACTAGGTGTGTAGGAGGAGAGCAGATGGCCTAGTGGCCAAAATCTGTCTCTACGAACTGCAGTAATTCTGATAGTTTTATTAGAGAAAAGATGGGCAGGGTTTAGGATAATGAGCACAGTGGCCCCAGATGATGTAATTAGAGGTGATGTGATTATTGATCATGCGCAGATTGATTACATGCCTAGTCACAGAACGTGTGTAAGAAAATGGCAGAATGAGGTATAGCTGACCATAGGTTAAAGTCTAAACTACTGCGCATGTGAGGTGGGCCCACTTTGGTTAGATCCAGTCTCAGTCATCAATGTACCTTTGGACTTGGGGTGGGTTAGTTCCGGGCTGACCAATGACCCTTCATTAACAAACATTAGGGGCTGTCTTTAGTGATTACAAGACTCTAAAGGTGAAAAACTGGATAACTGGGTAGAAATGAAGCTTAGTCACATGGTTTTTACAATCATGGGGGAAGAAGATAAGGGCTGCACAATCATTATCAGCAATCAAGGCAGCTGGATTATGGTTTACAGATTTCAAGAATTACCCTCCAACTACTCCAATATTCCCGAAAGCAAAAAGGAATATTCATAATGATTCAGTAATCAGAATCATCCCTTAAATACTGATTTCTTGGTTGCAAGTCCATTCAGGATGTGAAGGCTTCTCAAGTAAAATATCTCCTCTGAGGGTTGTTTCAGCAGATCTGGTGGGAAGGGCAGGTGTCTCCTCTCTCATTCTCTCTGCACAGCTGCACAAGGTGCACATTTGGTCAAGAAGCACAGCCTTCCAGACAGAAGGACCATTTATCTTTTCAACGGTGTTTGGGGATCTGGACTCTACTGCTGCAAGTTCTAAATATGTTTGTATAGGGCCAGTGGGAGGATGACATAGAACAGTAAATCTTCTAAGCCTGCCTTTTCCTAGAAACCTGTTCAGCCCTCATTTTTCAGAGTGTCAGTAGAAAATGGATATTTATACTAGAATGATTTTAAAATCAAATCCAGCGTCTGTCCTTTATATGTCCTTTATATGTCCTTTATACATTTAACAATCCCAGTGATGTGAAAGGGCTCCCTCAGGTTATAGAACTAGCTATAGCAGACCAAGTGTCAGAACTCAATTGTGCTGTGTGTCCAAATCACCTAAATTCCTCGTGTTGTAGAATATATTCATGCCTCTAGTTTTCTTGTAGCATTACAAAGATTTTCATTTTCTACTTCAGCATTGAGGGAGGAGATTTTTGGAGAATTTAACTCACTTCTGGCTTGCAGTTACTGAGACTTGAGTCTCAATAATATTGAGTTTATAGGTTGCTGAATTGTATTATTGCCTCAGGTGATGCGGCCAAGTGCTGCAAAGGTGGATGTTTCTTGTTTAAAGGAAGAATTTCAGCAACACAAAGGAAAACCACCCTGAATTCCCTAGGCTTTCTAGGGAAGTACAATTGGCACCTGGTATCAGAATTACGCATAGTCATGAAAGCATGAGCTTGGAACTTTTTACAACTCTTCCAGGAACTGGAAAAGAAACAAGGGAGAAGCAGCAATTATAGTTTCAAACTCCTGGGCCACTTTCTCTCTCCAATCTTGTAAAATAATCAGTTGTACCTATCAGCCTTTTTCTAGCTCTCTGCTTGATATTTAATTTACTATGGACTTGTGCTAAGGGCCGTAGGCTTAAAAGGATTTATGAGCAGAGTGTTTGGGGAAAACTTTATAGTTTCAGGAATCTCAATTCAAGCCTATTAAGGGAGTGTTATCTCCTTGGAATCTCCATTCCTGCCACAAGAAACACTCCTGAAAGTCAGGACTGCTCTGGTCACTTGGTATCCTTTGGATGTCCCTGTCAGGGTCAAGCACTGTGACCATTGGAAACGTGGTTGGGATGCAGAGAGTGGAGCAGTGGAAGCTCAGTGGTTTAAAGTCACTGGAAAGATCATTTGGAGATTTCTCCTGGTGTTCAGAGGAGAAGGGAGATTTGGAAAACTAATCAAGAAGCCAAAAAATGTCTCTTTACCTTTCTATTTAAAAATATTTTAAAATGATAAAATAAATAAATCTCTGACTAAGACATGTCTATCAGAGCTAATGGTCTTATTTTGAATATGTAGAATGGAATCTGGGCTCTAGCCAGATCTATGGAATGTTCAAATAATAGGTGTTTAATTGAAAAAAAAATGAATAGAGTTTTATGAATGAAAGAGTCAGGAGAGTGGAGCTGCAGCCCTATAACCCAAGCCTAGATAAACTAGAGCTTGCAAACTATTTCTGTAAGGGGCCAGGTGGTAAATATTTTAGGTCTTGGGGGTCCAAGCTGTCACAAGTATTCAATTCTGCCATTGTGGCATGAAAGCAGCCATAGAAAATACATAAAGGAGTGGGTGTGGCCGTGTTCCAATAAAACTTTGTTTACAAACAAAGGCCCGCAGGCTTAATTTGGCCTGCTATCCATGCTTTATCAATCCCTGGTCTAGACCTTCCTTCAGGGCTGGCCACTTAGAATCCTAAAGGGGTGGGGGGCGGAGCGCAAATCTCAAACTGAACATCCAGAGAGAAAAGAAGGTATGTGTTTGAAACGGAGTTCATCCGATTACCATAAACACCATGTTGACAGGTGCCATATCAAACTTCTGGAATATTTCTCTATTTTCTCCCATAAAATCCAGAGATTTATGGATTGGTGGCCTGCTCCTGATCTGGTTTAAAGCATACTAATTTAATTGTCAACAGTAAACATTGGAGAGCATAGAAATGTAAAAGGGGGAAGGCTAATGATAAATCAAACTCTTTCCAGTCTTCTAAAGGACAATTACAACACGTTTTATAAATGTGAGACATGAAAATGGTGATGTAAGACTGGCATTGACTTGAAAAGAGGCTAATAGACTTCAACTAACAAGACTCAATCCTTTTCCAGGAATTACTTTGTAAATTTGAAATGGAGGAGTAATTAGCAATTTTCAGATATTTCAACTCACTTATTTTAGAGATTTCATTCAAGGAACTATGTCTTTAAAATTCACACTCCGTTTATCACTTTGTTTTATCCAGAGGAAAGGAACTGCCTAATGTCCATACGCATTGTCATTTATTAAAGGCTTTTCTGAAGTGTGATAATAAATCAGTCTCCAGCTATGTGTCTACAACACTGTCATATTGAGAAAAAGCCTAATATTTTAGGCTTCTCTTAAAATGAATTTGTCCTTCATCTTCATAGACTCAAAAACCTTAAAAGGAGAAAAGATCTCTCAGCAAGTTTTCTTCTTTATCACCTAAAATATGATCCAGAGCACATACTGGGCTTCTTCTCAACATTAGAAAGGGACGTCTCTGAATACCTTAGTAAATTCTGTTAGCAAGAACAATCCTCCACTTTATTTCCTGTTTTTGCCTTTGTCATTCATAGTCTTTGCTAGCTGATTCATTCAAAAAACTTCAAGATCTTTTTCTATGGGAGTAATATTTCATTTTTTAAAATTAAGACTTTAACAAATATCAAATGAACAGAATATTCTCATGCAAAAGAATGCATGTTATTGTCCTCACTTATTAAAGAATGTAAAAGTTGTATAAATTTCTCAGATTATAGAGAAAATAGTCCTTCTTAGTCCACTCTTGATCTTTTGATCTTTATCATTAGCTTTTTCCTAAAGCTGGTTTCTTCATATTTGCATATAAGAATATCTCCTTCTTTCCTTGATCCCTCTTAAAGGAAATCATTTAGCAGAACTGCACTTCTCCATACTTCCCCCCACATCAGGAGGGAAGACAGTCTGTGCCCTATCTTGGCACAGCTATGAGGCATAAGGGAAGAAGATGGGATTCAGAGCTAGAGGTCTTCATTCAAATCCAACTCTGACTGTGAATATTTTCACAACCTTTCTGAACCTCGTTGTAAAGGGGATGATGAAAAAACATGTACATCCGAGTTGTGAGGCTAACTCGTGTAAAAATGCTTTGTACATTGTAAAGAACTAATCTGTTATTGTTGGCCTGACAAAATGGAGACATCCTTTTCTGTACTAGGAAAGTCATCTCATGTTGAAGCATACCCTACCAGAGCCAGGATGCCTGAGATAGAGTCAGGCATCAGAAATATACATCTTCCCCAATAGCCTCTGATAAGTTTCTTGTCTCCCTATCACTGCTAGTAGACCAGGCAGGCATATGTTTTGGTAGCTGTTTTAGTTTCCTAGGCTGTTTAAAGCCGATGCCATGAAAGGGTTGGTTAGTTTACAGTTGGAGTCCATGAGAAAGTCAAATTAAGGCATCATCAGATCAATGCTTTCTTCCTAAAGACCATCTGCCAGTGATCCTTGGCTCCTCTGCCATATGGCAAGGCACACAGTGGCATTGGCTGGTCTCTCCCTTCTCTTCCAGGTTTTGTTGTTTTCAGCTTCCTGCTTCCATGACTTTTTTTTTTCTCTCTGTCTGTACTCATTGCATTTATAAAGGGCTCGAGTAAGAGGATTAAGACCCATTCTTAACGAGGTGGGTCACACCTTAACTGAAGTACCCTCAGCAAAAGATTCTACTTAAAATGTGTTTACAACCACAACAAAGGATTAGATTTAAGAACATGTTTTCCTGGGGTACCTACAGCTTCAAACCACCACAATAGCCTATACTGAAATGACCTGAAGTGACTAGAACAACAAAGCAACAAAATTCCAGTTAGCTATAGCCAGTGTGTGTGTGTGTGTGTGTGTGTATACACATGCATACACACATGTACATAAATGTGTAGGAGGAAAGACAGATTTAGGGGGAAGAAAGGGAGTTGCACATTTAAAAGGTCAAGGGGAGTTTTAAATGTTGGTACGCCAAAGTCAAATGATTTCTGCATAGAAGAGCTTTTTGCAAGCTGTCCCACACTTAGGAATGTTTGTCCTCAGTGCTACAGATCAAAGAGAGCAAGCAGAAAGCTGGGACATTGCACGAGGGAATATCCATACCAAAGATAATCACAACAAGAAGTTCCCAGAATGTTTAGAGAAGTTGAAGACTCTGTGCTTAATAGTGAAACGTGAGCAACAGTTGACTGAGAGACTAAGAATTATCTTTATTCCAATAGTCTCTAGAAGTTTAACAGTAGAAAGTAACTAACCCAACATCAAGTGTATGAGATAAGATCTACCTGAGATCAGAAAAAGAGCATCCATAAAGAACAGCGGAGAAGAGGGCCAAAATAGGGACATTAAAATCATGCCATGAAGAAATAAATGAAGTAAATACATAAAGCTGTGTTGTATAGTATCTGATTTGTTTTATGTATAATAGCTATGCTTTAAAAACTGTATGAAGTTATTTATAGCCTCAATTGTTCTGATGCTTAAATATATAAAAAAAAAATCTTTGAAAAATATTACAGAAGATTACCTGAACTCAGTCAAATACAACTGATGGTCAAGAAGCTGGTTGCCAGAATGGGCAAAGGAAGTAGCTTCATTACTCCTAACAGAATCATGCCATAACCAGGTATTTTTCTATCTAGTTTTGCCACATTTTAAACTTATCATAAAATGTTCTTCTGACTCTTCCTTCCATACATCATGAGTAGATGCTGTTTGTAGCTTTCAAATCATACATGCTTATGGGGGGTAGAGGTATGTGATAAGAGAACTATTCCTAAAAAATATTTGAAGGGAGGAGTTCTCAGGAAGAATCACGGATGGAGGGAGAATAGTTGTCCATTTGTGTTTTATTCCTTTGATGAGCTCATCTCACTTTTAATTCTGATGCCATCCATTATTCATTCCCCAAGGACACTGTCCTTTTTGGGACAAATAGGAATGTTTTAAACACAGCTTAATTAAAAGTAAGGAATCTCAAAACATAAACAAAGAAGACATGATGTAGAACCAAAATAATCAAACCTAAGGATTATAGGTTTATGATCCTATCATAGTGAATTCACAGTCATGAGACTGTATACAGAATAAACCTATCAGAACTGGATTACAATACTGGCATAATAATACTGCTATTATTAGGTATACAACCTTGGAAAAGTTCACTTTCTCACCTTTAAAAAAGTGGTAGCAGTATTTTTCCTTCTGTTTGTATTATGTGGCTCATTCCCCTGGCAGTAGCTGACTGATTCAGAGGTATACCCCGGACCCAAGATGGGCTAATCATATGGTCTTTTCTGAAAATGTGGAAATTTGAATTTAGAGGCAAAGATCAAAAGTCTTTGGAGCCAAGTAACATGCAAACCATTGTGCTAAAGAGAAGACCCTGAACTCCTGGTTCTGAGAGCATAGGGGCATTTTTCCTGCCACAGCTCATCCTTTGATGATGTGACATTCCCAAGGATCCATCCAATAATTGGTTTTTTTTGTTGTTGTTGTTCTTGGTCTTCACTAGTCATAACTTGAATT